>NW_010254990.1:11861-12936 GCF_000690775.1 Eurypyga helias | reverse complement strand
CACTGCGATCTGTGTGTGTGAGTGTGTAAAACAACGGAGCTCAGCAGAGCCACGCCAGCTAGGAAGGGGCTGGGTTTCCCACTGAAGGTTTTTTTCACTCTCTTTTTTCCTTTTCCTTTTGAAATAACCCTATTTGGGCCTCTAATAAAAACCAAAAACATGTGGTACTGAGTATTCAGCTGCTGGAAGTCAGCTTCCCAGTACTGAAAGCACAGAAGCGATGCAGGGATTCCTGGGATAGATCAGTAACACTTAAGGTCACATTCGCTCCTCATCCCTGTCCCTCCTGGCCTTGGAATATATGGACTGAGGACACCAAGGGAGCTGTGATGCTCTGTGCCAGCACGGGATGGAAATAGTGAAGGTTGGTAAAGAAATGACTGAATCAGTAGAGTCCTTGAAGCCATATTTATTGATGCTCTCATGCGAGATCTCAGCAGGGTGAGACGCTGCCGTGAAAAAGAGCCAAGTCAGCAAATCACGGTGACATGGTGAGCTTCCAGTGCATGGGGAGGACCCTTTGGCAGGGCCACCCCAAGCCATCAGGGCTGTTCCCCTTCCCCAGAGCCAGTGGCGAGGCCAAGGCTCTGCTCGCCCAGCTGGCTAGCTCTGCATGAAGAGGTGGAAGTTGGTCCTGGTGAACTCCTGGTGGATGCTGTCAAGTAAATTGTCCGAGTCCTGGGGGACATCCAAGAGGACCTGCTGCCCTGGGATGAAGCTCTGCTCCGGGGTGTAGGTGAATGTGAATGAGCTGGAGTAGATGAGGCCATCATCCCTGATCAGCAGGAGCGGGACTGTGATGGGGTATCGCAGCCACCTCCAGTCGCTGCCGAAGGCAGAGATGTCAGGGACAACACACATGAGGGACTTGGAGCTCCTGGGAATAGTGCAGGAAAGGAAAATGTGCATTAACCCAGGAGGGTCCCGTGCAGGAGTGGCCTTCAGCGAGTGACAGGGTGTCTCTTCCAGCCTGGAGCTCAGTGTGAAGCCTCCAGCTCGTATCACAGAATCACAGAGTGGGTTGGGTTGGAAGGGACCTTAAAGATCATCCGGTTCCAACCCCCCTGCCATGGGC
>NW_010254990.1:0-11813 GCF_000690775.1 Eurypyga helias | reverse complement strand
AGCCAGGGATGGGGCATCCACAGCTTCTCTGGGCAACCTGTTCCAGTGCCTCCCAACCCTCTCCGGGAAGAACTTCCTGATATCTCATTTCCTCTCTCCTCCCCGGACTTGCAGCCAGGGCAGAGAGCAGGCACCGGCCAGGCTCGTCCCTGCCTCTCCTTGCAATGCTTGTCCTTCGTCCAACAGAATGAGCAGTGCAGGTGCCCCTGTCCCCAGTGTCCACAGCCACATTCCTCCCAGAGCTGCCCAGCACAGCCCAAGCCCGGCTGCGGTTCCCTGCCTGCTCCCCGACCCCCTCAGCCACATTACCTGTACATCGTCTCTGCTTCCACGTCTCCGAACCAGACCTTGAGGTGTGTGTGGAAATACTCGCCCTGCACCTCCAGCATGGCCACGTCCCCACCGCCCGTGAGCTGTGACGGGCAGAGGGCACGGCAGTGTGTTACGGGGGGGAATACGGCAGACTCCCTCTCCCGCAGGATGCTCTGCCTGCACATCCCATTCCCACGGCAGCAGTCCACACCCGGGCATTCCCACAGCATCCCAAACTGGGAGACACTGAACAGGGGTGCAGGGGCTCGGGGGCAGGAGGCGTGATGGAGGCAGGTGGCGGAGAGGCGGAGTGGCCCGTGGCCGGCGCTGTGCCTACCTGCAGGGCGGTGATGAGCGGCACGGGGCTGACGGGCTCGCAGATGCAGGCCAGGCTCTCACTGAAGGTGTACTCCACTGTCTCCGTGCCGATGATGGTCCAGCAGGACCCGTCGTTCAGCAGCTCACGGTTCGCTTCCTTCGGGCAGGGAGATGCCTGCGGAGAGTGTCACAGCTCCAAACACAGCAGGGGATGGCAGGGGACCTGGCTTCTTGCCCCAGAGAAGCTGTGGATGCCCCATCCCTGGCTGTCTTCAAGGCCAGGCTGGATGAGGCTTGGAGCAACCTGGTCTAGTGGAAGGTGTCTCTGCCCATGGCAGGGGGTTGGAACTGGATGGTCTTTAAGGTCCCTTCCAACCCAAACCATTCTGTGAGTCTATGATTCAGTTCCAGCCAGGGACTGCTTCACTCACTGGGCAACGGGGATCATAACGCCTTTGCAAAGACCTTGGTGACAATGTCCCCACTGAAGCAGGCAAGGTGGAGACGTGGCTTTGCAGGGATTCTGACCTTAATTTGGATGCAAACCCCCTTTGCTGGAAGACCCCTCCCAGTGACATGTCCCCCAGCCAGCAGCAACATAGAGCAGCTTGGAGAGAGGACAGGGAGCGCCCTGGGGAGTCCTCACCCCCTCTTTGCGCTGCTGTACCTGGAACTGGATCACTTTCTCCGTGGAGAGACACAGGTACATGCGGTCGCTGCCCTGGAACTGGAAGGCGCATTTGTGGAGCTGGGAGATGGGCTCGTCCACGTCCAGCATGGCGTACTGCTTTGTCACCTTCCGGATGATCTGTAGGGCGGCAGCATCGTCCCGGGGACGGTACCGTCGCTCAGAGGCGCAGAGCAGCCCGATCCATGTGCCTGACGTCAATCCGCGGGGATGGGGGCTTACCAGGGGAGGCAGGGCGATGCCGGTGGCTGTGCAGACCAGCTGGACCACGGAGCCGTAGCGGATGTACCCTTCTCGCAGGGGGAACTCGCTCCGGCTGCAGCGCTCATCGGCTTGTCGGGAAGGAGAGAGGCAGAGTCACCACCCCCAGCAGCCAGGGAGCAGGTTAACCTGGGCTGCCTTGACATGCTCCTGGTGCTTTCTTACTGCTTGGAGAGACTGCTGCTCCCTGGGAGCACAGCACGGGAGAGCAGGACTGGGATGTGGTACCTCGCAGGCACACTGCCAGAGGCAGCATGGGCAGGGATGCTCTGGGGTCTGGTCTCTTCCAGGCAAGTTATTTGCTTGGATTTGTGAGCCTCCAGATCAGTACAGCTCTTACTGTCCTGGTCACAACCCATGTGTCCTCAGGGCATGATGCCAACCCTCAAAGCCAGTGGGAAGTGGCTGTTGGCTCCAGAGCCACACCAGGAACACTGGGCAGAGGTGAGGTCTGAGCCAGGTTTCCGCATCCCCAGGCTAATTCCCACCGCTTTTCTCCCCAGGACCCTGTTTTGCAGGAGGGGAGAGCCAGGGCTGGAGGCTGGCAGCCCTGAGGCTCCTTACCCAGGTGGAGGGTGAAGGCTGCCCACTGCCTGGCACTGGCGATGAAGGCTCCCCCCTCCACGGAGAGGTAGCGGGTGCTGACGGTCTGGGAGCGCAGACGGTTGAAGAGGGAGACTTTGGAGCCTGAGGAGATGCAGACTGTGGGGAAAGGTGGCCGGGTTAGCTCCTGCCAGCTCTGTGTGTGGCTTGAACCATGGCTTTGTCAAGGCAAGGGCGGACAAGTCCTGGTTATGGGTGTAACCAGCCTGGCTGGAGCCAGCACCCCCCCCGGCTGCCATTCTCTGCATGCGAGTGCCAGCTCGACTGGGCTCTCCAAAGGTGGACAGCCCGGGAAGTGGGGAGCACATTGGCATCACGGTAGGTGAATCCTTCAGAAAAGAGACATCAATATGCCCAGACACATCCTCTTTTGGAGGAGTCTATGGGCTTTGGGTCCAGCCTGGACCTCTCCGTAGCCAAGCCGTGAGCACTCAGACAGCATCCCACCCTGGGCTCACGCCTGCTTTCCTCCCCCATACGCACGGTCCGTGTTCTTCAGCGACTGCTTCTTCTGTGAGGGCTTGGAGATGACCTTGATCAGCTTGCTGTGGAAGGTGCCGATCTCCTGCCCGTTGCTGAAGAAGAGCTTCAGGACCAGGCGGAAATGCTTGCGCTTGTCCGTGTCCGAGATGTACAGCGCCTTGGCACAGCCGAAGCCCTGCCGAGGGCAGAGAGGGGCTGCCGGCACATCCCGCCCGGCCCCGCCAGCCTTCCTCGCCCTCCTCACCCTCCTCACCACCCCGCAAGGACATAATAGCACCCTTTCAAAGAGCCCCGGGTTCATGTAAAGGGGGAAATGACCAGAGATGTTATTACAGGTGGAATGAAGAGCTGGGGATCAGCAGAGGCTTTATTTACACTTGGGGCAGAGAATTCCTCATGGAAATGAATGTTCAAGTGTGATTTATCCCACAAAACATGAGAAATCGCCCTGGGTTTATGGTTTCCCTGCCGTCCTGGCCGATACGCCGTGCCTCAGCAGCACCACAAGCGCTGCAGACAAAGGCCCTTTTTGTAAGGTTCCTGGCCCCGCTCACACCCGCGCTCTTCGGGGACCCCAGATAATGCTTTTTCTTCTTTTTTTTTTTTTCCCCTATCAAAAGGTGCCAAAGCGCTGTTAAATCTCTTGAACTTTGGGATCGATCAGGGTTTTTTTAACTGTTTATCTGCAAATGGAAGACTGGGCTTTCGTTCAATGATAAGCAGCAGTGCTGCTCATAAGGGAACGTACCGGGGCTGAGGGAGCTGTGCAAATTTTTGGCAGTTTGCCTGCCACGGGGCTGTCGTCCTGAAAAGATGGGCCCGAAGAAAGACAGGGCTCTTTGCAAAGCTGGGGAGCCTGCCCGGCTGCTCAGGCTGCCGCACGTGCCACAGCAGGGCAGCACAGCAGGAGCGGGGAGTGATGGCTGGGAAGGAAGGACCATGCCATCCCAAGGAAGGGGATGATGTGACATCCCAGGGCGTGGGGTGATGCCGGGGACAAGGGCAGCACAGCAGGAGCGGGGAGCGATGGTTGGGAAGGAAGGACCATGCCATCCCGAGGAAGGGGATGATGCGACATCCCAGGGTGTGGGGTGATGCCAGGGATAGCCCAGCTCCTGCATGAACAGGGTCCCCATGGGGTGTCACCGCACGGCCCCGGGGAGCATCAGGCTTTACCTTCGCATCTGGCTGCTCCTCGAAGCTGAGCTTCTGGGTCTCCATCAGGCTGCTGCCCATGCTGTCCAGCCCCATGTACCCGCACACCTGAAAGCCCGTCTCTCCCAGGTCCCTGGCTGGAATAGATGGGGAGAAGCACCCTCCAGCCCCCACACAGGCACAGGCATGGGCTCAGCTCCTCCTGGTGCCATGGGTAGCCCAGGCTCCAGCTCTCCCCAGGTCTGGACTGCAGAGAGCTCAGCCTCGAGGGGCAAACAGGAGTTGGAGGGGCAAAGATAAATGAAACTGGGTCACTCTCCCCTTTGCAGAGGCAGAAGGCAGCTCTCCGGGGCACGGTAAGGGAAGGAGGAGAGGTCCAGGGATGCAGCCCAGTGCTTACCTTTGATCTGCTCCTGTTTCAACTTCCATCCCGGCCCGCACAGGTACACACAAGGTGGGGGGCAGAAAAACCTGCAGAGACAAGAGGACATTTTCTTACCGCACTTCAGCATCCAGAAAAGCTGCTCGGGGGGTGATGGAATGCTGGGCTGAGAGCAGAGACGTTTTCCAGGGCTCACCAGCACCAGCAGCAACCCTGGGAGGTTCGTGGTGCTGCAGCCAAGGGGCTTGGCTGGGGGCACGGGCAGGCCTGGCTGGGAGAATCGGGCTCTGCCCTGCACCAGCTGCCTCTGGCCACAGCATCCGGCCCCAGCCCGGGTGGCTGCCACATCTGTCACTGCTGCTGGTGGCCACCAGCCCATTGGCCCTGGCGTGGCCCTGGGAGGGGAGGACGGGGTGCCCTGCCCCAAGCTGAGGGGGGATCAAGCCCCCTGCCTCTGCTCGCCTGCCATGTGGGAGCTTCAGCAGGTTGGGAACAGAGTTTGCATTCACAGCAAGATTCAGAGCCCAACACAAATAAATCTATAGCCAGGGGTTTAGAAACCTATTTTCCTGTGTTTTATTTAGGTTTCCACTGTCTTTGCACTTGTGTGAATGGTGCAAATTCATCCTCTATTGATACTGGGTAAAGCATTAGCAGAGAAAACACCAGTGCAAGGGGCTGGATATTTCAGAGCCCTAAAGTCCCGGGTGTGGGTTTATTTACACAAGTCATGCACAGCACGGGCCCCTGACTCCCACTGCGAAGAAAAATGGCACCAGCACCTTTAAACTTCAACCTGGGACCTCTGTCCTGGTTTTCTCTCCCTCTTCAGATCTGGCATCTGATTTTCACACTCATCCCTTGCTCGGGGTCTGAAGCAGGGGAAAGAGGCTGTCCTAAAGGTTCGGCGATACCAGGGCCTCCCTCCTGGCTGGGAGACCCAGTCCCAAAATAAAACCTTTACCCGTAGACAAGCAGCCCCTGGCAGGAAACTGGATGCGCTGAGAACTTTGTAGGCAGAGCCAGCCCAGCCTAGAGCTGTCTCCTGGGGTCGCTGGGGTCTGGCTGGGTTACACCTTAGAGGTAGAGCTCGTCACCACATAGCTGCTCCACGCTCCGTAATAACAGAGGATTATTTGTATCACAGGGATTAATGGAGGATTAATTATATCACAGTGCCACAGTCTGACGTCACTTGCCAGAAGTAGCAATTTTGGAGAATGAAGCCAAAACCTCAAGGTGTTTTTGCAGCGTGGGAAGGATTTTCAAAAATAGCAGCTTTGTGGAGATGGTGGGCATTGATGGGAACGCCCCAGTCCCTCCTGGGGCTGCTCAGATTTTGAGGGGAGATTTCCAGAACACTTAAAACGCTAACCTTTCCTCTTCTTTGTCTTTGTAATTTCATTCTTGGGGGGTAAGATTTGAATGGTGTCCTTCCTTCTCTTACTTCATCTTTCTGGTCTCCAGTACTTCCCGGAAGGAACCTAACCACTAGGAATGTCTAACTGGGATGGATGCTGGTGGGGTCAATATCCTTCGTGTGTCATTCAGTTCATGAGACTAAACAATGGGTTTGGATGCAAAGAGGTCACGAGTTGATGGAGAGAGGATATGTTAAATCATTTGCTCCACCAGCCTCAATCAGAGAAATCTAGCGAGGCTGAAATCGAGCTTTAGGGACCTGGGTTTGGAAGCGGTTATTGGAGAAGCTGGAGCAATCCCCTACCTTTTTTCGTTGCCGTACGACTTCTGTGCGACTTTGGCGTGCAGTATCAGCACCGTCTGGTCTGCCGGCAGCTGCAGGTACCTCCGCACGCCGTCTCGAAGCAGGTTGGTTTGGTACGGGTTGGATCTAGAAGGCAGCAGCCCCCGGCACGGGACCTGGGTTTGGAAGCGGTTATTGGAGAAGCTGGAGCAATCCCCTACCTTTTTTCGTTGCCGTACGACTTCTGTGCGACTTTGGCGTGCAGTATCAGCACCGTCTGGTCTGCCGGCAGCTGCAGGTACCTCCGCACGCCGTCTCGAAGCAGGTTGGTTTGGTACGGGTTGGATCTAGAAGGCAGCAGCCCCCGGCACCTGTAACACCCGAAATGGGCTCCTCACCCTTCCCTCCCCTCCTTTCCCTCCCAGCCCTACACCCATCCGGGAGTCAAGAGCTCCCTTCGTGTCCAGCCTGATGAAGTGGGGAAGGTGGAAAGCCCTTCCCATCAGAAACCACTGGAGCTCAGAGAGCATCTCCGCTGCTGCAGCGCCAGGGTTGCCATTGAAAAATATAAAGTTTGGATAACTGAATAACTGCTCCAACATTTTTCAATCAAACACATACAGAGCACTAAGTTCATAGCTCTGAAATGCGCATTTCTAGGACTTCCAGTCCCGCACGGTGCTCTGATTGATTTTTCATTTGCTTTTCCACCTGATGGGCTTGTTGCTGCATGGCTTTTTGGTGCTTTGGGAAACGGTGCTGTGGAGCTGCGAGTGTGCCGGGGGTGCTGTCATGCAAGGTGGAGCTTTTCCTTGGCTGCTGCAAGGGCTGTTGGGTGAAAATAGCTGCATTTTTCTCTGAGACCTAAGAAGTGGGTGGATTTGCTCATTCTTTCTGCTCTATTAACTAGAAGGAGTTCCCATACACCCAGCGTTTAACTCTGCTAACTTAGTAGGATGGGCGTTAACCGGCTGGAGAGAGGATGAGGGGGGGTCCAAGCCCAAGGTGCCCTGCTCTGCCACCTGGGACACGTGTGCTGGAACTGGGGGATGAGAGGGGGAGGAGTTATGGGGTGACTCCTGGGGAGACCTTCTGTGGTGCTGGGTTGCTTCCAGGGGAGGTGAGATCACCCATCTGATGATCACCAGCTCCTGCCCTACAGAAAGCACCTAAACCCCGAGTACCTTTGGCTGGATAAGAGGAAAGCAGAGGAGAGGGAAGGAGTGCTGCCTGGGCAGGAGCCCCTCCCTGACACATCTGCCAGTGTTTGGGATCAGGCAGGTGGGCACACTCATGAAATTGCTCCTTTCAAGGGGACCCAGCCTGGCTGGTTATGAAAAGGGATTGACTTAAGCCTGATCTTGCTTCTTCCTGCACTGAGCTCCCTTGCCTTGCTGAAAAGGGGTGTTCATGTCTGCTGGTATTTGGACAACAGCCCCATGTTTCTGCTCTGCATGCCCAGGGGATGTTTTTGGACCCACCTGGATGAGCATCAGACCCAAACCAGATCCAGCATCCTCAGGAAAGAGAAAGCTATATGGAAACTGGCTTCAGGCTCTGACCCGTGACCCTCCCAAGGCTGCTGGGGGCCACTCGTGACCTCACCACACAGCGATGGTCTCACAACGGAGACAAACAGCAGTGGCCAGAGAAGGCTGCGAAGCCCCAGCTACTGCTGCAAACACATCGCTGAGTCACTGGGAGAAAGTGGGAAGTCTTGCAAGAGTTGTGCAGTGGAGCATCCTCATTAAAAACAGCCTCTCTTCCTCTTAAATGAAGAACAATGGAGGGCATGAATGACCAGATGTGTGAAGAGGGGTGAATCCGGTCTTGCCAAGCAGCCCAAGGCAGGACCAGGCTATGCTGAGCTCTTGCTGGGCTCAGAGGCTGGAGCAGGCTCCCAGGGGGAGAAGCAGAAGCAGTTAGCCCAAGCAGCCTTTTAGAAGAGTTCACCTGCCAATTCTGTTCTTCCCAGCGTGACACGTGTATTTTAAACAGGCCGTGCCCTTTACACCTTCTAGGACCCATGTACAATTCACTTTAAATATATATATCTCTTCACTTCCGTCTTTCTCACACTGTGGATGGAGCTGAGGCTCTCCTGTTTGAATGTGGACAACAAACACATCTCCCAGACAAGCAAATATTTACCCAGCATCTCTTCTGGGTAGTCCCAGGGGAGCTGACACTTTGCACTCCACAGATTTTCCCATCACTGCTCTGTTCAGTTATTAGATGGGCAATATAATCTCCTGCCCTCCTTCTTTATCCTGGATGTCTTAGCCGGATCACCAGCAAGTGTCAACCAACAGAGCTCTGCCAAAATCAGAGTTACAGCTGGTGCCAGCGTCACCCACAGCTCTGTGTCTGGGGAAGGAGTGTTTTATGGCCACAGCAAGCCTGTTCCTGACTGCAGAGCATGCGCTGCACCCGAGCTCCAGTATCCCACCAGTGCCCGCTCCAGGGTGGTTTGCTTAGACTCGCTGAAAAGCTTCACTCCAGCCTTCCTATCTGCTGACTGGTTGATACCTTTGCACAGCCAAAGAGATCCCGTAAGAAAGGTATTTAATCTTTTTCCATAATGGCAATCTGCAGCTGTCTCACTCCTCTGCTGCCAAGCAAGAGTGTGATTTCAGCTTTGATCCACCTTTGCTATTTTTCCCTTCAGCTAAAAGCACCATTTGGGAATATCTCTGCAAAAGTCCCTTTTTTTTTTTTTTTACAGAATCTTCTTTTTTTTTTACAGAAATATTGGTTGTGATCAGGATAAATGTAGAAATGGATGGAGGAAAAGGCTGTCCATTGGCCTGACCCTGGATATTCTTTCACACTAATGCAACACAGTGAAAAATGCGTACTGAGCCTTGCTGGCTCCACGCAGTAGCATTTTGCCCTCAATTTTGCACAGAGCAGGGGAGAACTGAGCTGGGTGTGTGAATTTTCAGTGCAAGATGAGGAGCGTAGTTTTGGGTCCTTGCTCATGTTTCAGTTGCGGGGAGACGTGCTCCATCCCTGTTAGTGTCACCCACCAGTACCAACATGGTCACCAGTGCCCACCCACCGTAGGTCATGGTCTGCCTGGGAACCACGGACCCCAGGGAGCTGCTGGGCTGGGCGCTGCTGGAGGGAGCCTCTTCCATTGAGCCATGGGCAGAGTAAGGAAGAGCCTGGTACCGAAGCCAGGCAGCGGCAGGGAGTGTTCAGGAGCAAAATGCCAAAAGCTGTGGGTTAAGACATGTGCTGACAGCATGGCCAGCAGCAACGCCTGCTCTGCAAAGCCTCCCACGGCACCGGCTCGGGGCAGGGCCAGGCTTGTGCAGGTATCACTGCTCCCTGCCATCCATCTGTAATACCAGAGGCACGTGGGTGACTGCCCGGAGCTTACTAAAGAGCCTTCTGCAATAATTATCCCCATGCTATTTGCTGCCTTAAGTGGGAACGTGCATGCCAAAGGCAGGTAAACAGAACGTAGCTCTTCAGATGCAATGTCTAGCTGGAGGAACAACTACCTAGAAACTTGGTTTTGTTTTCCTTGCCTGTTCTCTGCGGCCATTCCCTTCCAAATTTTGGGGCTAAATTGTTTCAGCGACGCCTTTCTGAACAGTGCTCACCATTCTGCCCACCGAGGTGACCACCCAGCATCCATCATCTGGTTTACATTTACCTTCAGAGAGTCAAAGGACTATTGCTAAAGCAGCTCAATATACCCACTTGGCTCCTTCTGGCACCTACAGCCTCCTCGGGCTTACAGGGAATTATTCACTCCCTCTGACATTTATTATATTAAATTATTAAAATGCTTCGGTTGTAGTGCTGTGTTAGTTCAGTGTCGTGTTAGCGGCACCGCACGCGCTGGGCTCTCAGAGCTCATGCTAAAAGCCTCCTTTTCAGAGCCTGGGGTCTCAGCTGGGACCCGACGGCGCTCGCACACAGTTAGGCATTATGTGCAAGCCAGGGGGGGAGCAAGGGGGGAGCCACCGCCTTTCTCCTGCGCTGATTTTTGTGAGTCTTTCCCGCTCCCTGCTCAGCCTGGTATCGCTTACTGCTGAGGCTCTTCCCGTGCTTTAGGTCAGGATGTGCCTCGGGATGTTGGGGTGGCTCTGTCCTGGTGTCGGACATGGGAGACACCCAGGGAACCCGTGGGTGTTTGCACACCCTCTTCCACGGGAAGCGAAGCAGAAAAGGAGGAGTGCCCTGTGGCTTTTTCACAGGGGACACACAGCTGGACCATCACGCAGGGAGCCCAGGCTCGGGTAGGGTCAGACCCTGCAGTCACATCGCTGATTTTAGGAGGGTTGATTGAACACCGCAGCTGAAACTCAGCCCTCGCCTTCCCAGCAGCGAGCGTGGGGGCATCACTCAGTGCCTGGTCCTGCCTCCAGCTGGGAAAAGCATTTTCTTGCTCCTTGGTCCCAATAGGACCAAGCAGGAGCATCGCTGGCTGCTTCCTGCTGCATCCCACCATCCCGCCCTGGGCGACCGCCCTGCCGCAGGCCCGGCCCCTGCCTGTGTCCCCAGCGGGGCAGAACCCCAGCAAGGGCCCTTCCCACTCAGCCTTCCCCTGCCACGGGGTCACACATCCCCGCGGAGACAGCCACGTGCATGGTGTGGGACGTGTCCCGCTCCCCACATCACCTCCTGCTCTGCGAGGGCAGAGGGGCCGGGAAGGCCCCCGGCACCCTGTGTGTGCACCCCCCCACAACCGCAGGAGCAGAAAAAGCACCGTGCGGGCACCGGCGCTTCCCAGTTCACCCACGCTCACCAGCTCCGTCTGCAGAGAAAGGGATCCGATTTTTTTGGTCCCCTGGGAATGAAAGTACCCGACTCAGGAGACCAAAACACGATCCCAGCAGCTATTGTTTAGAAACTGGGTCTTCAGCTCTTTATACAAGAGCTTTAACTCATGGTCACAGTGTCCTCGAGTGCGGGTAACACTGAATTCAAGTGCAGAGATTTAATTTGATGCTTTTCCCCCTCAAAGGAGCTGCCGTTTGCCTCACTCGGGAGATGGCTGCCGTGTAGCTTGCTGGGGACTTGCTGCCACAGAGGGCAATTGTTCTTCCCTCAGCTTGGGGAAACCAAACCTCCTAATAAAAAATATCCATTTTAGAGGTCTGGGTTATATTTTGTACAGAGCAGGGGAGAAAATGCCTGCAGTGCTCTGGGATATGGAGTCAATGCAATGTTTATGCAAAAGGAAAAGCCATTAGAAATCACAGAAATGAGAAGCCTGCAGTTTCTGGCTTCCCTCATTTTTCAATACCTCCTTTAATCCAGACCAACCCAGCCCACAAGCCCTTGTATATGCACGGGTATTTATAAATCCTCTATTTTCCTTGCTGCACACACAAGTGAAATTCAGCCTTTTCTGGGCTTGGGGGATTTATCGGCCACACCAAGGGCAAACACCGCCCGAGAACAGGAAGCACGAAAACCCTGCGGGCGTGAGCTCTGCAGGGGACCGAGGGCCAGCCGGGGTGGTCACCCCGGGCATGTTCCCTGCGCCTGCCCCAGCAGCACCAACACCCTCCAACTGCCCACGTTTGGTAACGTGGTACTGGCTCATCTGATGATGTGGGTGATTTACTGGTCTCCTTTCTCTGCTCCTCGTGTAGCCGTTGATGTTAGAGTAAGGAAAGTGCTGATAAAGCACTAAAACACAGTCCTGTAAAGCACTAAAGGTGGTTCCTATCACCACTAGTTTGATCTGAGAAGGTGGAGGGCTGGGAAGGTCTATCCCAGGGTCTATCCAGGTCTGTTCCAAGCAGCCTCCGCTGACAATCACTACAGTTGGGCACATCATTGACCTTTCTGCTGGAAGCTCAACCTGAGGCTCTTAAAGCCCCCAGAGCTCTGGTCTGCAGTTACCTGTTTCAAACCCACCTCCCCACGCTGCACCCACCACC
>NW_010254989.1:0-5326 GCF_000690775.1 Eurypyga helias | reverse complement strand
AGCCGGAGTTAAACCACAACACCAAGGCACGTATTGCCACTCCGTCAGTTTTGGTGTCCTTTCTCATGTGCCTGTTCAATTTAATCATCTTTTTGGTCTTGTTTTTAGGGATTCTTGCAGCCTGAGAAGAAATTTCCACACAATTCTAGCAGAGGAATATATTCTCCTCCCTATATGTATATGGTTAATTGAAATTCTTTCTTCTAATCTGCCCTGCCTTGCCTGTAGCATGTCGGATGAGCAGGGGATCAAGCCGAGTCCTCCACTGCACCACACAGCAGCGAAGTGGCCATGGATTTGTCGGGATCCTTTCTACATACTTTCCCTTAGTCTTAATTAACCAAAATAGCTCGAACTATCTGAAAATACTGCCAGATAACTCCTTGTTCCCTTCCTTCATTCCACGTGTGAGTAAGCAACTTTATTTATGGAATGAAATGGGGAAGTTGAAAACCGAATGCCTTTTAATCCTGTGGAAGACTGTGCTGATCTCTGCATGTGCGCAACTTTGCCACTTCCTATTCGAGATTTGCTGTTTCTCACCTCCTACAGGACTGATATTTTTTTAATTTGTTTGTACACTCAAATGAGTTGTGTTGACTGGTTTTCCTTATTATTTTATGATATATTAAAAAAAATTGAAGAGACATGTTTTTTGTTTGCAAGAGAGAAAGCACCTGCCAAGTATTTCCTTTGCAAATCTGTCCTGGAGACCTAAGTGGTGCATTTAAGGCAAATCACAGACCTGATCCCACAGATTTTTGTGTTCCAGGCAGCAGTGACAGACCAGGGGCTCAGCAATTCAAGCAGGAGCTTGCAATCCTGAGGAGGGTTTGCAAAGTCAGGCTTCTGTGCACCAAGTATTTCCTGTTGGAGAAGGGTCATGTAATCCACAGCAAAACACACCACAGTGAGCACACACAGCTCTAATCTACTTTATTCCCACAAATTTAAGCATGTGTTTAAAAGGACAGGATTACTTCCCATTCATAGAATCATAGAATGGTTTGGGTTGGAAGGGACCTTAAAGATCATCTAGTTCCAACCCCCCTGCCATGGGCAGGGACACCTTCCACTAGACCAGGTTGCTCAAAGCCTCATCCAGCCTGGCCTTGAAGACATCCAGGGATGGGGCATCCACAACTTCTCTGGGCAACCTGTTCCAGTGCCTCACCACCCTCTCTGTGAAGAACTTCTTCCTGATGTCTAATCTAAACCTCCCCGCTTTCAATTTAAACCCATTACCCCTTGTCCTGTCACTACAGGCCCTTGTAAAAAGTCCTCTCCCAGCACCCTTGTAGGCCCCCTTCAGGTACTGGTTCCTTAAACTTTCTACAGCCCTGTGTGCCAAAACTGTGCAGACTACATACTGCACCCAGCATGCAGTGGGTCCCAAGTGAAATCCAACACTACTGAAACCTTTTTGCAAGCAAAGAAAGGAAAAGTTTTTCAGGACCTAGGTAAGGGCAGTGATTTTATGTTCACCTGGCCTGGACATCAAAGAATAAATGAACCCCCAAAGGTTTCACACCCCTTTGTGTCCCTACCACACGTGCACACACACACAATCTGCACCTCGGGGCACGTGGCTACAAGAAGGGTAAACCAGGGTTGTGAGTTGGTCCCTGACATGCGACCACATGAACCATCCCTGGAAAGGCACAGGAGAATCCGACCTTATCGCTGCTCTCGCTGGTATATGCCTGCCCCACTGCCATGGAGGAGCTCTCACTGGCATGCTCCTGCCTGCGTAACGAGGCCAAGCACAGAGCTGAGCAGCTTGGTACAAGTGACAAGAGTTGTGTCGGCTGGGCAGAGGGCACGGGCAGGGACAAACAGGAATGGGAACACTTGCCAGCATTGAAGTGCAATGCACAGACAAGACATTTGTAGCTGTAAAACCGCTCACACGTACACACCGCACGAGGGAAAGGCAGTATTGCTTCCTGCCCAAATACGCATGCGAGTGCATAATATCTCCAGGAAGCTGCAAACCCTTGCAGATCCTTACACCCATCCAGCCCTTCCTTCCCCCTCCCTGCACCCTTCAAGCTGGGTAGTTTTTCACCAGGAAGCCCCGTGGCTTACCATGAGCGAGTGCCGGTTAGCGGAGAGCAAGCCAGTGCCATAGCTGGACCCCAAACTGTCCATGGCTCCATTGTGTGATGGCCCTATCAAGCCGTGCATGTCAGAGTGGCTGCCCAGCATGGCAGTGTTGGGTCCCACTGCATGGTTGCGCAGCACATGGATGGCATCATCCAGTCTCTCCAGACGGTCCTCGATATGGCTTTGCTGTTGGCGTGCAAGAAACAAAGTGGGAAAGAGCATTAGCAGGCGTGCAGGGTTGCCCAGCGCCAGGCACGGGGCGCTGCCGGGTGTGCATGGGGCGTGCAGGGGCATGGTCACTGACAGCCAGTCATTTTTTCTCAACCCCTTGGTGTTATTTTTTTGTTGGTTTTGGCTTTCTTGTTTGTATGGTTTGGTTTTTTTTGAAAAGAGAGATTTTGTTTCCCTAGGGCAATGTTTAGAGTAGTGTTGCAGGGAAGGAGAGAGCGTGGTTAACATGAGTACAGCTTTGATTTTCATGGGCAAAACAGGTTCAATGATTCCTCATGAACATAATCATTACAGTACATGTGTTGCCCTCTATGTCTCTGCAAAGCTTTAGTGATACTTTAAAAAAAAGAAGAAGTAAAGAAACAAATATACCCCTAATCATAATCAGTCTCTGACCAGGATTTTCCTGCCCCCATCTAATCCCAGGATCACACATAAAGAGAGAAAAGAGAAACTACCAGGTCCCTCGCTGCTAGTTGGATTTTTTTCCCCTATAGGTATGCACCCTGAAATCCCTTTTTATCACTGGTAAAAGTAGGAATAAATACTCTTCCCTAACCGAGCAACTTACGGCCAGGATCAATGTGGCAACGCGTAGCAGCTGGGGCAGTCTCGGGGGGCAGGGGTGCTCCAAAGTGTCCCCAGCTGCAATAGCATTGGGGTCCCTCCAACCAAGCGCCCAGGAAGGATGGGCCCTCACCTCCTCTTTCTCCAACCATCCTAAAAGTTGTGTCACCCACAGCCTTGTGGAGGGCTTTCTGAGACCCCCTGCTTTCCTGAGTTGTTGCTTCCCAACACAGTGCTCCTGCTAAGCCAAACTCCAGCCATCGAGGCGTGTGGCAGCCATGGGCTGCAGGGAATAACAACCTCAAGGCTTCAGCCTGTCTGTCCCACTGCCTGTTCCACAAAAAGAGGGATCCATGTCATGCTCTGGGAGCAACCCACTGCGGGAGCTGCAGAAACAACCTCCCTGCACCCTCTGCTCTGCTTCCCCCAAGTCCCAGTGCTGTCCTTGGCTATTCCTGATGCAAAGCTACCCCTGGTTCAGGCCACATGTGGACCTGGGCACTTAAAGTCTTTGCTCTTTAATAAAATAAGGAAGGAGGGGGAAATGCAACTTCCCCCCAAAGCATTAGGGAACCTGAGCTGCAAAAATAATCTGGCATTGCTTACGGATCTCATCAGCAAATCTCTTACCCAACCCATTGCTCTCCACAAACCAAACTAACTGAACCACCTCCAGAAGACAGGTAGCCTAGAAAATATTGCTGTCAATCACAAGAAGGATTGAAGAGGCAGAAAAAACCCAGGCCATGCTAATTCCTGACTCTAGCAAACTTCAGAGGAAGCCAACAGGACTGCTGCATCGCCCCATACAAGGGGGTTACACACCGTGCCCTCGGGAATTATCTGGATTTTTTTAAGGGCAACTTGTAAATTCTAGCACTGTTTATTTTACAACCAACAATGTGTTAGGCATTTCACATGACCTAGACCTCAAACTGAGACCAACAACTGAGAAGGGTGAGAGAGAGGACATGGGACTCTCTGCAGTTCTCTGTCCTAATGTGCTTTCGGCCAGCTGCAAACTTGTATTTAAACTTTCCAGCAGGTAACAACTCTTACTGACACCCCTTTAGCCCTCTCTGCCACGTGAGCATCGAGGACCAGCTTGGCCTGGCAAGCTCAATGCGACAGCTTTGCCCGAGGAGAGGACTCCTGACCATCACTGCTGCATTGGCTGCACACACTCCCTCCCTCCCTCCCTCTCTCCACTGGACTGACGGTCGTGCGTGACAGCCCCCATGGCTTCCTACTCCCATTTTCTCTTAAATCTATTCCATCTCCCTGCTCATCCTCCCTTTTTTGTGGTCCTCATTCCCCTTTTTTCAGTAGATTTCAACACTCAAACAGGAAACTCTGGCCAGCAGCATCTCAAATGGCATGATGCTAAGAGCACGGGGCACTCACGATCCGAATTTGGAGTAAAATCAAGTCTGAGGACATAGCAGTTGCAAAACAAAATGAAAACCTGTGTGAGAAGAAAGGATGAGAAATGGAAAGAACAAGAAGTAAAATACTGAGGCAAAAGAGTCACTAATCAAAACATACCAAAGAGTGTAAGGGACCTTCATAATTGGGAGATGATGATGCTTGACCTCCATTTCTAGACCAAACAGCTGTGCCTGCTAATAGTAAAATCGGAATTACCATTAGAACTATGCAAACAAAAATGTCTTTCAAACTTTTTGGACAGTTATGTAGATATGTAAATGCCATATTCCAGATAGACTATAGAGCAGACGTATGGAGAACTTTCAAAATACACATGAATGTGAAAAAAAAATAGGTATTTTGCAGCAAAGCACATAAATGCAGGCCACTAAGTTCCCCTGGGCTGCTCCTCTGTATAGAGGGCTGCATTCATTCAGCAGCTGGAGTGGTGAGAGGCTCTGGGAGAAGGAAACGTCTCAGCGCTGGAAGGAGAAGCAGTGCTGCGGGGCGGCTGGAGCCTCTGCGAACCCCAGCACAGAATAACCTATTCTCCTGGTTTTCCCTCCAGACATGCTCAGTGCTGTCGATTATGTCATCCCACCATCAAATTTAGAAAATCTTTGAAAAACAAGAAGACAGTAAAGCACCGCACACAACAATCACATATCCATTGATAAGGTTTGCACTCTCTTTGGGGTGAGTTATTTGGTTTGGCCTGGTTGAGACCACTGAAGGTCTGACTGAAAACCTTCTGGTTTGTATCCACTGCTCTAAATCTGTTCCTGCTGCTACAGGAAGAAAAAAGGGCTCCTGCCTCCTAGACATGGCACTTGAGAACATGGTCTAGTGGGTATGGTGTGTTGATGGTTGGACTAGATGATCTTATAGGTCTTTTCCAACCTTAGTGATTCTGTGATTCTGGTTTCCAGCAGCATTTTCAAAGGTAAAATTGGCCCTTGTGAAAGAGGCAAAAATCATAGAACCATAGAATGGT
>NW_010254988.1:1145-2413 GCF_000690775.1 Eurypyga helias | reverse complement strand
CCCTGCCCACGCCTCGTGCCTTGGCCACACTTTGCTGTCACGGCTCCGTACGAACCCCCAGAAAAGGGCATCTGAAAGTCGCCGTTCCCTGACCTCCGCGTGGATTTGGTGCCTAAATGTCAGGTTTGATGAATGAGCGACCTTTCGCGGGGGCGGAGGGAAACTCCGGGGCACACTCCACCCCGCTCAGACGTCACTTCCATGATGGGGCTGAGTAACGTTTTCCAAGAAGTCAGAGACCGTAGGTTGAAGCAGCCGTCATCCATGTGGGAATTGCGTCTGGCACAGACTCGTTGCTCCGGCGAACGGCGCTGCTGCTGTAACTGAGAGCTGGGGAAAGCAAGAGGCAGGGGGGGCACACACGCCGCCCCTAGGCTGACCCGTTGCCATCAGCACCTGCTTTCCCCATCCTGCTTCACGATGCCGGAGGCGCCAGCGTCCCCGGGCACAGTCCGATGGAGCCGGGAGCACACGGAGCACCGTTAAACAGTGTGTTGGGATGTCTGCGTGCCGGGGGGGTTCCTCCCCCAAAAGCGTCCCTGTCGCTCACTGGAGGGGGGTGCCCTGCGTCACTCAGGGAGCAGCTTCCCGTCGTGTTTTGCCGTGGCCCGGTACGTGGCGGCTGCTGGCACTCCTGGAATCCGGCCCTTCGGGATGGCGAGCCTGCTCGGGGCTGTTTATGCCCTCCTGCCCCCCGTGGACCTCCAAACCTGGGGGGATGGAGGCAGGTGCTCGGCAGGGTGCCTGGGTGCTGCCCGTGCGGGTCTCTGCGAGCACCGGGGAGTCCAGGCTTATCCCGGATCCCAAAGCTCGGCTGTGCGCTTAGGGGGACATCCCAATTGCTGCTCTTGGCTGTTCCCCCTGACGTGGCCCGTGAAGTCCTGTCCTGCACTGCAGCCCCTGGGGAGAGCAACCCCCCCCGGGGGGCACAGGGTGAGCCCTGCTGTGGCACCTAATGGTCTGCGGTGACCCACGGGGATGCCCCAGCCCCTCGCCCCGTTGCTAACGGGGGGCAGCCAGGCCCAGGAGAACCTCAGGGATGGAAAAACACCCTACTAAAGCCTTTGCCCAGCTCTGTCCCAGCACTGGGTTAGCCTGGAGCCAGGGTGGTGCTTCCCACCTGGGAGCAGAGCTACTGCAGGGACGGAATCTCAGGAGACGGGAGAACAACCCCCCGGGTGCTCCGCGATGCCCGAGCTCTGCTGGGTGCGAGCCAGTGGGTCCCACACAAGTCCCACGCGAGCTGGCAGGGCCCACACGAGCCCGTG
>NW_010254988.1:0-1079 GCF_000690775.1 Eurypyga helias | reverse complement strand
CGGGAGCCGGCAGCTCCCACACGAGCCCGTGGGCCCCACGCCGCTGCACGCTTGACAGGCTGAATTGAGAAATGTAAATTTATAGGAAAATATGACTGAGGTTGCAGCTCTCGCCGTCTTCTTCCCTTCCTGTGCCTTTGCCTCTCGCCGGGGCGGCTGCCGTGTTCGCCCGTGCGTTCCTCCGGCTCCTTGGCAACCCACCGGCACGCGGAGAGTGGCCAGGGTGTTGCAATATCTCCTCCCGGATCCGCAGCGAGGGGATGGTGTGGGAACCAGACAAGTGGTACCCGGGCTGGCAGGCTGTCTCGAGATCACCCCACCCTGGGCACGCTCACGTCTCGCCGTGGGGCCGGAGCGTGCTGTAACCACAGTGTGCCGTGACCGGAGCGAGCCGTGACCGGAGCGTGCGGGCGGACGTTTTCCTTTGACCCACCAATTCCATTAAGTTTCGAGCTGTCTCAGACCCTCTCCTCTGGCTTTTTCCTTGCAGGTGGCTCCATGTCCCAGCTCCAGAGCTCCTGGGAAATGCACCAGCCCAGCGCGGCGTATCTTCCGGACACAGGTAAACCATAGCCTTGCTCCGCGTGGCACGTCTTCTCCGTGGGGTTGTGTCTGGCTTTTCCCGGGAGTTTTTCCCCAGCGGTGGAGGCGACCAGGACTCTGAGGGTGCTGGGCTCTTGGCCGTGCTGAGCTCCAGCATGAGACCAAGAGCAGAGAACACTCCAGGCTCCTGGAGTTGCTCTGGGCGAGAGGAATCCCGACTTTGCTGGGATCGAGCGGTAGTGGTCTGCTCGACTTAGAAATATGGAAATTGTAGGGTTGGCCTCTTGCTTTTTTTGGAACTTACTCCTGCCCCAGACTCTGTCTGGAGCCGCAGGGTGACGGTGAAGCCTGTTTCGTACAGACAGTTCCAGCACCAGGTAAGAGCCTTCCGAGAGCGGAGTGCGCCCAGCCGGAGCTGTGGAACCTTGGTAAAATCCCTGCTCGGAGCTGCACAGGGGGCTGTCTGCCCGGGGGGGGACACGGAGGCGCAGGAGCTGCTGAGCCGCGAGCGCGGCCTGTCCCACCCAACTGCGGGA
>NW_010254987.1:28979-42630 GCF_000690775.1 Eurypyga helias | reverse complement strand
ATTCTATGATTCTAAGGCTAGGCCATGCAGGTACCTAAGCTGTTGTAGGCAGTGCACAAGCATACTGTTTCAAACAATATAATTGCAGGAGATAGAGCACCTGAGTCCTGTCACAGTGTATTTCCATGAAATATGTATTTATAGACAGGTGATGCCATGAAGCCTCACAGATTAGGCAGGTTATCAGATGATATGAAGCCAAAATGAAACAATATTAAACCACACCACCCTTCTTATAGTAGTAAGCAGAAGCTGAAGAGCTGACAGTTCTCCAGCTTAAATATGGAAAGTTCTCCATCTGAATTTTAAAAGTCTTCATTAGATGTAAATAAAAATTATATACTTCAATAAACTCCTATTGATTTTACTTCTTTATAAAAATAAATAATTTAAAATGCATTTGAGATGATTAAGCTCTTGGAATCCTTCTTGTAAGTACTCAACCCTGGCAGAAAATGTCTAGCCATAGCCTTAGAAATTGAAATAATCGCTTTAATCAGACACCAGATGCCTGATACAGACCTACATGACAGTTACCTGAGGGAAGTAAATTTAACATGTATTCAATGATCTTATGATCTTTTCTAACTTAAATTTTACTATGATTCTATAAGGAGAAGGTACTTCTGTGAGCAGGAACAAGTTTATCAGAAGAGCTATGGGGACAGTAACTCGCTATTAGCATTATCCTGTGTGGCACATACTCCAGTCACTCCATACTCCAGTATACTCCATACTTTGTGATGTTTTGCTGTCATCCTAATTATTGGGAAGCCACATCTAGCTGTGCATCCAGTTTTATATACTAGGAAGCCCACACTCACATCATCCCCCACCGCAGCCCCTGGTTGGTAATGCAGAAAGTTTTGTATTGACATCATATGGGTGTGCAAAATTGGGTCTGGCTTATAAATAAACTTCTGTGTCTTTAACCTAAATCATGCTGCATATCTTATAGTTAACTTAGTTAGTCTGATTGGAATAAAAATGAATAAACACAAGAGTCAATGTATTTAAAAAGTAAAATTAAAATATTCTATGTACTTGTGCTTGTTAAAGATGTCAGCAGGTTCAGAGGATCTGCCTTCAGTCTTTCTTCTTCATCTAAAATAAATTCTCATTCTTCCCTATTTCTAAGCTAATCTTCTCCCACTCACTCTAATATTCAGTCTTACTACCTTAGAGACAATGAATTAAGACAATGGCTGTTAACACAGTACTGAAGGGTTTTTTTCTTATGCCCTTATACATAACAATGTTATATCATTTTCTATCCCATGCAACATAATGGTCTTTGAAGAAACTCTTCTAACTGAACTGCTGGCAGTCAAACCAGCAGTCTTTCCTAATACAGCACTGACATGATAATAGCATAATACTTCAGGCCATTAAATCTATTGAAACTAAATTATTACCCTCAGACGCGATAAAACCTAGTTGGATGCATTAACAACCTCACATTCTGTCTTGATAACACTACTAAAATAGTGATTGTCTCTGTTTAGTCTTGCATAATATTTGTTATGTGTTTCGTCTTGAGATGCATTGGACAAATGCCCTGCCTGAGTCACTGCTCACACAATGTTTAGGTAAAAAGGCAGCAGTACAATACTTTCATAGAATCATAGAATCACAGAATGGTTTGGGTTGGAAGGGGCCGTAAAGACCATCTAGTTCCAACCCCCCTGCCATGGGCAGGGACACCTTGCACTAGACCAGGTTGCTCAAAGCCTCATCCAGCCTGGCCTTGAACACTTCCAGGGATGGGGCATCCACAGCTTCTCTGGGCAACCTGTTCCAGTGCCTCACCACCTTCTCCATGAAGAATTTCTTCCTGACATCTAATCTAACCCTCCCCATTTTCAGTTTAAACCCGTTACCCCTTGTCCTGTCACTACAGACCCTTGCAAAGAGTCCCCTCCCAGCTTCCTTGTAGGCCCTTTGGATCCTGATCTCAAGTTCTGTGAAATCACTGGGGAGTCTGCTATTAGCTGCCATGTCTTCAGCTCTCTACACAATTAATATGTCTTACGCAATTAATAACAGAGATATTAAAAATTCTACTACCCCTAAAAGCTCACAATTTATGCAGAAATGTTATACATATATGCATGTATACATGTGTGCATACACATACGCATTTGTTTTGCTTATTATCCCATGAATAACGTGAATTTCTATGAATCCTTTCTTACAGCTTAAAACTGTTTACCCACTCTTTGGGTTTTGTTTGTTTGTTTTTAATTTCTTTATGAATTATTTAGACAAATGTTATAAAAAAGTTCATAAGAAGTATCTGAGAAACATGTACAACATTGAAAGACTTTCAGGGAGACGTGTCTCTCCTCCATCACTGAAAATTTTGCCTTTCTTTTTTAACTTGAGGTGGGCATAAGTAAGAAAATTTACTGCATTTTCTACAAATTGCTGTCAGCTTCCTGGCATTTTTAAATATCTGTTTTCTGAGCATAACGTGCAAGTTGTCTGACAGATATCCAAGTCGTATTATTTACTTGTAGAAACATGAAAAAACCATAACAAAAATAACTTTAGAATTAATTAGTTTTTTATCTAAGACTCTGGACCAAGGAATGGCAGATTTGTCTCTGATGTGTCAATCTAGGCACCACTGCATGTAGATATAGAAGTAACACCAGAAAAGATCACTTTCGGTAGCTGTGAACTCTGTTCCCAGACACAATCAATGAAGAGAATGGTAACAGTATAGTCTGTGGACATTTACTCACAGGTAGATACTCACAAGTAGACCTACAAGTACTTGTGGAAGTTGATAAATCCATTTTACCAAATAAGTCTAGGTCCCACTTAGCTCGGGCTGCTACGAAGACTTCAGCCACAGATACCTGCTACCCTGCCGGTGTCACGCACCATCCCCATGTGTGTGTGTAACAAAATATAGGCAGTTTCCCACCTCCACTACTGTGTCAGACTTTGCAGCTGTCCCTCTAAGTAAATAGATTCTTTCTTGATCAAAGCAATTAACTGATCTGTTCTCCACATCCCTGTCGAGTCCTTTATTCTTATTCTTATTCTGGGTGGTTTCACTGGCGATGTTAGTGACAAATGCACTGCGGAGTGACGATGCTTACTGCTTAGCATTCCACTCTGAATCCTCTCAGGGTGGAAGTGTGAAGGTATCTGGCTGTCAGCCAGAAACGCTGTCCTGGATGAATTGCAACTACCTGGAACCAATTGGTAAATAAGACCAAAAACTTCTACCAAGGGTTTGCAGGCAGGCTCTGGGCATACATGTTCACTCATAGTCATTACATCTGACAGCTTGTAGACCTCGAGTGATCCCTGTGATTTTTAACAAAACTTCAACTTATTTGCACGCAATGAGTTTAGCTTAAATCTTAACTCTTGCTCAGGAAGATGAGGTTTCTTTATCATTAAGATTTTTTCTGTATGCATTTAGTGACAGAAGGCAGTGGTAGCAACCCCGCCTCTCCCACATGAATTCCCTTGACCAGGTAACTAACTGAGTTTTGTTCCCTTTTCCCTCCAAATATTATAGTGTACTAGACAGACAGAGGATCAGATGTAATTCAGCCTCTGCAGCTTCCTGCAGCCCGTGACCCTGTGTAGAAGTTCAGGATAAGCAGTGTGTGGGTAGAGGGAAAAGCACACACGTCTTAGCATCTGCTTGGGGTCCTCGGGAATCAGTACTGGCAGTAAGTGCATCTGACAGCAAAAACCTGATGTTGGTCATGTTTCAAATCTCTACTCAACTTTACTCCCATTTTAATCATTTGCAGAGACCTCTGATGTTAAAGCATTTGGAGTTAACACCCCTTACATGTCATTAACATAATTACTGATTTTATCATTTGCCCACTGTATGGGTTCAATATATACGTATTAGTTCTTTTTCATACGGAATGAATGAGTTGGATGTTACACAAATACGCTTCAGGAGGGAGGAGTTTAGTATGCGATAGAAAAGAGTGAATTGTTTAAAGGTATTCCTTTACTCAGCTCATAATTAAATGCACAGGGAACTTAATAGTATTGGGATATTAAAGGCTGAAGATGAGCATCTTCTAAGAATGCCCTCTGTGTCCAAACAATCACTGGTAAAAGCTTTTGCAAGACATTTAAGATGACATTGACCCTCATTTTCTGTCAAACTGGAAGCATTACGGGCAGCTTACTAAGAGAAAAAGGGGAGAAACTAATTGACATCGAAAGGTCAAAGTGATGTATTTGTGATGTTTTCATGATGGGAAATATCTTCACGGCTGAAAAAGAAATGAGGCAGGTTATTGAAGATATTAATATTAAAAACCATGCTGTTAACATTAACATCTGATTTGCTTAATATGGAGTTCATTACTGCGCAACATTTCATCTAAATAATTTCCTTATTAATGCTCACCCAATACAAAATAACTCCCTAGCACTTGCCTCAGACAACCCTATGAATACTGAGTAAATTTATTATACTTGGTCCTGGTGTACTGAAGCTGCAATGGATTCATAACGATCAGATACTTAGAATAAGCAGTGTGCATGGAGAAGAATCTTCTTTTTGCTTGTGTGAGCACAGTAAAATACCAGAAGTACAATAGAAACCTCCTCAAAACTGTACAGGGAACAAGGCCAGAGGGGAAAAAAGTTCTACTTTTTCTAGTTATAAAGAGGTACAATTGTGAACATGAGCAAAAAGTGCTAACTTTAATTCATCTTGCTGCTCCAGAAGATTCTACCATGACTGATTTGGTGTACCCACTATTCAGCCAGTGTTCAGCTGGGGTGAGTGTAGCCTGATGGATTATTTAATGTGCTGGACTTCATCCTTCACCATGGGAGTAGAAAACTTTAACTCCTCCCTCCCTCACTTTGCTTTTTAATTTCGAAACATTTACCAATGGAAAAAAAAAAAAGAAAAAAAAAGTTCAAGGGTTCTAATAATTCAGACTCTACAAAATAAAGCAATCAGTGCCTCACCAAGGGAAGAGATGTGTGATGACAAAATGTGTAACATCTAGATACAGACAGCAGTCTTTAGAAGATGTTATTCTTGACAGAACTTCATGGGTAAAGATCACTAGAGATTTATTCAACCATTATGATCACAGTGTCTGTATTGTAATTAACACATGAGAAAATGTGCATACCTCGTTTTGTAAGAAAACTTACAGCACCTTTCTCTGAGCACACATCATAATTGTTAGAAGATGTATCATTAGAAAACTGTATATTACCTGTACTAAAAAGAAAGGCATATAGGTACACGCATTTTTTACTGTGGTATTTTCTAACTTCGGTGTTCAGATGACTGTACTGCATTCCAAATATAATATTTGTTTGTAATTTAATTTATTCATTTTTTTATAAAAAACAATCTCAATGTCACAGTCAGTAGCTGAAACCATTTCTATCATGTGACACATGATATGTCACAGGTGAGGATCTGTGTACTGAGGACTCACCCAGGCCCATTTAAAATGCTGGTCACAGCGAATACTGATGTACAGTAGATGGTAGCCATGGAAACTAGTCAGAGCTTACCTTTATACTACATTTTTTTAAACAAAACTAGATTCCAAATGGTGATTTTTCTGTTACTTTAGGGGCACAGTGTGTTATAACATCTAGCAAAATTTCCATTAGATGTTTTTAAAAGCAATTCAATCACAAAATCCCTTGCAGATGTTGCACAGCACTAATTTCTGAACACTACAGACCACATGTGCTATTAAAGCATGCTAAAGCTCCAAAACCTCCCTGGAGAATGCAGCAAATGTGAGGAGCAGCATCAGAGCACACCACGGGCTGCATCAAGAGAAGGCAGGTCTGCTGCTGCCAGCTTCTCCTCATTTCCAGCCACTCCTGGAGAGACCGTACGACTGGGTAGATGTGCAAAGCGACAGAGAAGAGAGGCAGCCAGGCAGCTGGGGAATGCATGCAGGGCAGGAGATAAAGGGTGGCGTCCTAGCTCTTGTAAAGGCAAGGCACAAGGTGGGGTTTAATGCCCAGAGCCTGGAAATGAGGAGACAGAAGCTCTTGGTAAATAGGGGCTTTGGTGTGAAACTTGCAGTGTAGAAAGTGAAGTTTTCTGGAAGGAAATAATTTAGAAGATACCTTTCATGGGAAGCAAAACTACCTTAAGAAAGCTTTCTGACAGGATGTTAAAATCAGGTACTGAAAAACAAAAATCTCCCCAGGTAGAGGATATCTGGATGGTTGGTAGTGGTCCCTGGGGAGGTGTGCAGTCCAGCTTGAGATCTCCGATGATAAAGACTTAGCAGTTCCCTTGGCTGCAAAAATGAGCAGGGAGATCTGACTGAGGATGTGTTTGTAGATCAGGTTAAATATAAGACCTATAGCTGTGAGAAGTGTAGGGATGGAGGGAAGGTGGAAGAAAGACCTCCCCTTCCTTCAGCAGAGAGCCTGCTCCTGCCTCCACCCCAATCTGTGAGGGAGCACACCTCCCGTTTGGCTATTCTGGTGAGAAAATCTGACCCAGCTCTGCAGGTAGCATAAAAAGTAAGGGAAAGGGTGTCAAATGCACGGGAGGGGAAAATAAAATGAAGAGCAAAAGCAAAGCATAAGACATTTTCCACTGCTTTGAAAGGACAAGACACCTATCAGTGTATTATAAAATACACTCAGCTGAGAGATGACCTAATGAACGTTTCCGTATTGGCAGTTCCTGTATCTCCTACTGAGTTACTGCATTTTTCAAAGCTGAGATGGCAGATGAGGAAAGACTGGCTTATCTACCAGTAACTGGGAACTACACAGATCTGGGTTTATAGAGTGAGAAAACCTGAAAACATCCCCAGAGCACAAGCAATGAACTCACGTGTCATGTTGGTTTGTTCATAGCTTTATTTAGAGAAGAATTGGAGCTGGAGCTACTACAAAGGCTTGAGAAACTCAATCCACTTACTGGACTGAAATCAAGAGTTCCCTGAAAAACAGAGGAGTTACACAGGATGCCCCAATGAAGAGTAAAATGAATGCAATGTAAAAGTATTTGCAAGAGTAAAATCAGTTTGCATCATGCATGCAAAAATACCATTGACCATTTTGAATGCAAAAGCCCTGTCAGAGAAATGTATGGAAAAGCACTGGTGTCTTTTCTAGGCTATATGTTGAGTAGATGGAGTTGTGAGACTGCACTACCACTCTCCTGTCAGATGTAATGTGGTGAGCATAGTATCTTCTATCCTGCAAAGTACAAAATGTAAGTACTTATCCTTTTAGGGTGGTGGAAGGCAGTGTGATTAGCTCAAGCCAAAACAAATACAGTATTTTAAATTTTAACTTGTGAAGGCATAGATCTGTTTCCTCTGGAGAGTCTAAATATCATGGATTATCAAAAAAATATTGTGCTTTCTTGCTGTATGAACCTTGTGTAATACACAATGATAAAATTTGCTGTGGCCAATGTGGGCCAGATCTGTCTGGCTCATACACAAGTGAAAAATATTTTGAAGTTATGAAAAGACTCTTCTTATACAACTCATTACTAAAGTGAAGGCATTTAACTATAAGAAAGAAGCATGTCATTTCAGTAGATATGTAAATAATGAAAACTGAACTTAATCACTGAGCAGTAATAGACAAATTTCCTCAAGGACTTGACGTGCAGTTTTGCCGTTCAACTGTTGAAGACACAGCATTTGTCAGGAAGACCTGACACCAGAGTTTGCCAATAACAGCAGAAAGACAATATATAGAAATAAGATGGATTTCTTTCACTCCTTGTGATTTCTGTACATTCAAGTTTGCCCATGAATATTCAGGTCGATAAAATTTCCCTGTCCTATTAATTGTGTTTTTATAGGAGCATATGACCTCTGCTACAGGCGTTTCACCTTATTGGTCTTCTGTGGGCTAGTTAACAAAGAATAATACCCAAGTGAGGGCCTGAGTTCACCCTTGTCACATTTTTCATTACTTCCCCTGCCAGAAAAAAAGAAAACAAAACCAACTTATGAATTCTAGATACCTGCCACATTTGTAAAAAGTCCCCTCCCAGCTTCCTTGTAGGCCCCCTTCAGGTACTGGAAAGCTGCAATGAGATCTCCTCAGAGCCTTCTCTTCTCCAGGCTGAACAAGCCCAACTCTTGCAGCCTTCTTTCATCATAGCAGAGGTGCTCCAGCCTTCTGATCATCTTCATGGCCTCCTCTGGACTCACTCCAACCGGTCTATATCCTTTCAGTGTTGTGGGTAATATCACTACCTTGTAATGTAAACTGCATTATAGTATTAATTATAGTAGTAATTTCAATTCACCCTCAAATTGAGTGAGTCTGTACCTGAAACTGGATCAAACGTCAAATTTCTAGTACAGTAAACAGCAGTTAACTCCAAAGAGTTAATAGATTACTATACAAGCTTCCTCATAAACCAAATATAAAGCTGACTTGCTAAAAAATTATTTTCTGGCAAATGAAGAACCACTTTTTTCCTGTCTGGTTGGCAGTTGTAAGGCACTTACATGACAAGCTAGCTGTCTGATCTCAAATTAAATCAGCAGATTTGTGACATTATAACTGTTGTCTCAAAAATTCTAGTGCATGGAGAAGACAGGAACGAATTTCATGAGATTTTCCATCTAGACCATGAAATTATTCCCTAGTAAGATACTGGTTTGTGTCTGCTTGAATAAAATGAAAATATAACAGATGCCATCAGGATACCTGGGGCAGCCTTGCAAAGACAGTGGAAAAGAAAAAGCTTTACTAGCATTCATATTCTGCAAAGAAATAACTTACCATTGAGTTGTTATGAAAATATGACTCGTGATAACCAAAAGCACAGATGACTGACTAACAGTTCAAAGAACATATTCTCTGCTGTTAAATATCAGTCACAAAGTATAGCATAGCCATTAATATTTACACTATTTAATAGGTAAGACCATCACCACCAGGAAACAGAGAGCCACTTGAATACCCTAGCTTAAAATTTGTTGTCCTATTTCAAAACGATAAATGAGATATATTCTAAATTTTTGTTGCATGGATTTGTTTTGTCTTCTGAAGTGCATGAAATAATGCACAGTAAGTCAGAAGCTTTTTGATGCTAAGAAAAAAAAAAAAGGATCTACAATTATGAAAGAGCTTTTTTGTCCCCCCTAAGTGTCAATATGCTGAAATCAAATTCACAAGGTCTTTGAAACTGGTGCAGGAAGAAACATCTTGATGTGCCACTGTGGTCAGTCTTTCCATATCTGAAATTACCTGTCCCTACAAATAATAATTCTTTCCATTGCTCACTGAAAGTGTCTTAAGGGATGGTCCCAATTTCTGGCCTTTCCTGCGTTCCTTATTCAACATGAACTTCTTCCTGTTGCATGCATGATGCAATTGAAACAAAGCTGTGGATTAGCTGCAAAGTTGTACAGTTTTGATTTTTTGCTATTAATTGGGTGTTTAATAAAGACACCACCTTTCCTTTTGCACCTCTCTTTTGATATATTTATTTAATGCAGAGAGGTTTTCATGACTTTCTGTGGCAAATGTTAATCATATTTATTGAGAAATTAAAGGAAAACAATTATTAACATACTGTGCAATTTAAGTATTATAATAATATCAATTTACAGGGAGTCTCAGAATGACATGAAGGCTTATAATGAAGGTACCATCCCTTCTCTCCCTTTCCCTTATTTCCTTTCAGGGATTTAAATCCAAGAAACCTACTGGGAATCTCAAAACTTACGAAGGAGTAAGCAAGATCTAAAGAACCTATGGCTTGGTGAGCGTACAGTAACACACACTTAAAAGGTCACAGTTCAGTAATATTATGCTGAACCTGAAAATGAATGATATGCATTCATTTCAAATCCCAAAATGAAAGTCAGCACAGATCCTTCCTTAATATCGAAGTGTGACATTTCTCTTAAAAATGCAATTTAGACTGCATTTTAGATCTATATTAGAGAACCTGAATTGCATTTTAAAGTGTGCAGCCCTTTTTATCATGAAGCAGACTGATTTCAGAAGACTGGGAAAAGCTGTTACAGGGCAACAGTGAAATGGCTGAGTAAGGAAGAAGGCTTATCCGGAAGAAGGCTTATCCAGAAGAAACCTGTATTCTCCAATAACTATAAATCACATTAAAGAGGTGTAGACAACTGACTTCTTTTGATCTGGTTTAGCCTAGAGATAGGGGTAACCAAATACTAGAGAAAAGGAAAAGGCAATTTTGCATTCCCCAGAAGAAATACGTGAAACCTGGGAGCTCCAGTGATGTTAAAAGCACATTAAAAACAAAATGAAAATACCACCCACGCATATCCTAAACCAGGGTGAATAATATATTGACTATATGCATAGCATTTAAAACTAACTTTTGACATCTTCTGTCAGATGCAAATAAATAATGTACAAAAATGCCAATTATTCGTTACAACAGAACTAAGAGAAGAATGTACTTATTCATTTAGCTGACACCAACTTGTGTACATCCTTTCTCTTCTCTCAACTCCTGGAATTTGTTGCTGACTTCTCAGGCCATTGCATTTTATGCCTTCCCTCCACCCCTCTGTTCATCTTCCTCTTTTTTACAAGCTGGAGGAGTATGTTTATTGCATATAAAATCAATCAATCAATCAATCTAATAATTCCCATTATTTCACCAAGATCATTTTACAAGCCCTCCTGCAGTCTGTTTTATGGCATTTCAGTGAATGTTACTGTCAAACACCCTATTAATATGCTCACAACAGATGACATAATTGAGCATTACTATTAATTTGCTGATACCATTCAGGTTTTTTGTCAAATGAGCTGTGTTACTTCTGGCAAATCTCTTTTTTTCTTGTATCTCACACAGTAGATGCAATCCCATCATACTGCGGGTGGGGTATTCTGCACAACATCTTCAGGACACTGTACATTTAATGGTATGTTTCCACCTTTTTTTGGCAGAGAAAAGTATTTGGGTTTGTGGTTGTCGTAGTCCAACTTTTTGGCCTATGAAGTATGCTGCAGATTTTACACAGTTCTCAGTACATGTAACCAGAAATTTCAAACCTTCCTAAGCAAGAAGAAAAGATCCTTTTAAATATGCAAATATGTCTGTTGTGTCATACTAGTCACAGCTGCACCACCACTTTTTGCAGAATATTTTATTGGACTCATTTTTATTGTTGCAATCCAACCAGGGTTAAATTGGCTTTAATTTCACTTAGATGATACCACCCAAATATCAGTGAAGTCAAAAGACTTCATGTATAATTCTCACAGTAACATGTTATGTGTAGAATTCATGTACACAAAAAAATTGGGGATCAGAAGGAGGAATAGTTTTTGTGTTGAATGCCTCTGGCAGGAACAATCAAATCCAGTTTGTGAGAGGAACCCTGTGTAGAATAAATAAAAGAATGATTCAGATCTTCACTGAGCATATTCTCTCTGAACCTCAAAAAGTAAATTTTAATCTTTCTAGACATTTTCTTTCTTCCTTACCAAACAGTCAGCAACCTCTAAGAAACTGGGAAACCTGACTAACTAACTATATGTCAAAAAGAAGGAAGAGAAAGAGAATAGAGTATATACCTAAGACTCTAATCCCAGGTCAAGTTAGACTCAGAGTGTTATCATTTTTTCCACCCACATGTTCTTCAGTCCAGAGAATTCCATGTTAAGAAGTTCATTTTGGATGTGCACCTCACCTGCCGTCCAGTCCAAGGTTGTCAGTGTCATGAAAGCTATAGATCACATCATTGTTCTTTGTTTCAAAATCCGTCCTCTTCTACTCATTGCAGATATTACTCTTGTGACATCATTGCTCATCTGCCCTGGCTGTAGATGATGTTATCTTTGGACTACTGCTTATCCCATCCAATTCCACTCGTAAAATCACTGTACATAGAACTCAGATTTTCAGGCGTATAAAAACAAATCTGTTTTGCACAATTCTATTTCTTAGAGTATTCTTTACTTGCTATCACTCTCGAGCTATAGGATACAAGCTTAAATTTGCCCTTGTTCCATATAAATTCTAGGGTCTACAATGCTTTGAAGTAGCAGGATGGCTCACTTATTCCAGAGTATGTCTTGCATAATGCTTATATTTATTTTCCAACACAGTGGTAACAATAATCTATCCCTCATATAAATGTAAAAATATTATAATTAAAGCAATAAAAAATGTTTGGTGTCCTAATTCATGTGCATAAGACTGGTCATAGATTTCTTATCTTAGTGATTTCCCAGCCAAGATTCTGTATCTTGTACTTATTCTGTAGCTTGTACTCCCTGCTCAGAAAAGAATTGAACCGTAGAAATGAATATAATTATTATCCATGTGGTTTGGTGTAATCCTTGTACACTGTCTTGGTAAGTATCTTCTTAGAAAACTCTGGCATCTTATGAAATAGTTGCTTTTCTCTATTTCTCAATTCTCCTAAGCAACAGGACAAGTTTTACCATGCAAAGATTCTTCTGCCTTTTGGATTATCTTCTGCTGCTTTTGGGTGTGGTAGCGCTTTCTCTTTAGAGCCATGAAGACCCATACTGCCCTCTGACATATTCTGGAGATAAAAGCATATACTTGTTCTTGCAACTCTAGGTCATAACACCCTCTGCCACTCAGATGAAGAACAACCACCCCATGGGACAGCTTTCTCAACAAATGCGGCAGCAAGCCATCCATCTCCTCTCCTCAACAACTGTTGCATTTCACCCCACGGAGGTAGGGATGGCAACAGAGGCCACAGGAGCTTTAGCAGCTGAATCATTCAAGGTTTGTATGAGAGCAGGGCCAGCTGCCCTCTGTGTTGCCACAGGCGCAGTCCCCCTTTTTGGTGTTTCCTTGAGATATATGTCTTGCAGTTAATGTTGTGCTGAGCTGCCTGGGGCATGTTGTCAATGTCAGGGCTATTATTTCAGTCTCTGTGGACTCAGGCAAGTGACATCCCATTTATTATGCTTGATTCACACTTTCAAACATTTCTTTGAAAAATGAAGAGTGGAAATGTGCCTCTTTTTAATGAAAACAGGGATTACTTCTTTAATCATTAATGATAGGCTTATATATTTAAGGGATTTAATTTATATATTAAAGCCTAATACTGTTATAAGTATTCAGTACCTATAAATACATGCTCTTCAATTTCCTTTTACTTACTCATTCGTAAGAATTTTTAATCAAGTGTCTCTGGAATCTTCCCTCTCCTAAGGGAATAATCTGGACCTTCTCCAGGTGTGTCAATAAGTGAGTCTGTGTAAAGTCCAGATGTCTTATTTAGGGGTGGCAAAGGCAGGAATCATGATAGTAAGGTGCACTTATGGAAAGTTACCCTGAATGCAGGTAAAGCATGAAGAATGTTCGCAACTACTTGCCATGACTGAGAGAACATTACAGTCATGGTCTGTTAACTCTCATAAATCTGTCATTACTTACTGAATAAGTAAGGAAGTCTAAGGCAGGTGTTGAGGAGGACATATACAGTAGCAGCACACAGAAGACAACAAAAGTTATGTCTCCATACTCATCTTTGGACCTGTATACTTGCTTCGGAAGCAGTGGCAGGAGGACATCTTCAGTGGCCATCATGGGAACATGCCTTCAGGTGGGTTCTAGTTCTGATTAGGTGTTGTCAATATCAGTCATATTTCCAGGTGTACATTACCCTACTGTCATTGTTTTTGTTATATCCTG
>NW_010254987.1:8329-28948 GCF_000690775.1 Eurypyga helias | reverse complement strand
ACTCTTTCCATTTGCTGCAGAAATATCTCCAAAACATCTTGTGAGCTCTTCTGGCAGCAGCATGAGAAGGTACACCAATCCTAGCTTCACTGAGAGGCAACTCAAAGCCTGAGGAAGAATCAGGAACACTGATCCCCAGAAAACACAGCATCACAATAATAAGTGGAGTACTGCTCAACAAAAATTTGGTGAGGCTAGAAATGTCTTCTCTCCCTTAGAAAAAGGAGCAGATAAATTACTGCACAATGAGAGCATAGAGTTATCTGTGTAGTTGTGAACCATGAAACACAGGTGGACTTATTTTGGTTGTCAGACATGCTCTGGGCAAATGAGAGGAGCTTGATGATTGAGGCAGTGCAATATCACAGGTAGGTAGGATGCCTTGCAGTGGGGAGCATATAATTATCCACTCTCAAGCTATCATGCAGTGCAGAAAACACCCAAAAGCAAAAAGGAATCCAAAATGTCAAACTAATAGTAAAAGCCAGACTCTTAGAGAATGGAAACCTTAAGAGATGAAACAGAAAAAAGGCAGAGGAAATAAGGAATTCATTATTAATAGCTGCCTTCAACAATTGTGAATTGAGATACAGCACGGTTAAATGGCAAAAGATGAATGATCAGAGTAATAATAATAATGAATCAGCAGATAAGTGAATGTTCATGGTAAGGGTGGGTTAGCAGGTAGTTGCACAGGGCTCTGGAGGAAGCTTTCACATTAATCAAAAACAAATACTTCCAAATGCTTCTTACATTTTAGTACTGCAGTTTCACACACTTTCTTGGCCTTCTTCATTCCTCTTTATACTTCTGCTCTTTACATATAAGCTGCCAAGAGTATATCAAAAGGTTTTGATCTACTATTTATTCTATTTACCAAACAACATTTTTCTGAATAAATGCTTTATTTTGGAATTGGTTATGAGTCTTCAATTTCCTTCAATTTCTCTTGGATGTTCCTTACAACAACTTTTATGAATAATTGACCCAATTTACCCTGACAAGAACTACATTTCTGAGAACTGTTTATCCAGAAGGTTGAGAAGTTTTTTACTTTGATGCAACATCTGCTTTACCAGATGTTTCACCGGGAAGACAACCATGCTCATGAAAACAAATTGCCCTGTGAATGAACCTTGAGTGAGTTGGTTTGGATTTTAGTTTAACCTTGGAATGAATTGATTCTATCACTTTCTGGTAGTGGGTATCTGAATTTGTTTTTCATGATTGTGGTTGTAATGAGCTGTTCAAGAAATTGTCCACCCTCTGACCCTTTAGTTGTCAAGAACAGTAAATGCTTTAGGGCGAAGCGTTTATAAAGGCAAAAATGCACACAGTGATGTCTTTATGGAGGGGAATATATATCACAATTGCAACTGCTTTTTAAGCCATCCTATTAGCTCCAGTTCATGTTAATTAGATCCACAATGAAATTTTCACTGTGGTGATGAAATGTAGCAAAGAAAGCTCATAAATCCTGCAGAGTTATTTCCATTTGCTCAGTGCTACTGGACTGTGTTGCAAATGTGACTTAAGTTCTTTCTGAACTCTCAGTTACATGTATTCACTGAAAACATTACTGTATACAAGTCAAGATTCAGGAGGAAATAATTACATTCATTTGGTTTCCACTTTCAGTTTCTCTCTTTTCCTATATGCAGTAGGGACTACTTGTCTTCTTCATGAAGTGTTTAGTTTTTCATAACATTTTATTGCTCAGTCATTTGTCATTAGAAGATCCTTCTCTAAATTTGCTTCATCGGTGCTATTTTTGTTCAGCACTTGAACAATGTTTTTAATTTTATTATAATATATTAAAAATCATTGATAAGTAAATTTTATTTTGATACCACTGTGACAATATTTCAGTAAAAAGAAATTAAGCAGCCGAACATTTATACTACGCTGTTATGAAGGGATGGAATACCTGTTATGGATCATGACTGCTATAGAAGAACCTGAACAGGCCTCCTTTATAATTTGTGGTAGAAATAGAGACAGTAGTGTGTATTTTTCCCCATCTTTTTCACAATCCATATCCACAATCTCCCAACAATATGGCTGAAGAAGAGAATTGGACCCTGTTGATGAAAGAGAATTTATATGTAGACACAGTGGAATTTCCCAGCCACAGGATGAGACAGCATTGTAGTAGGATAACCTGTGTAAAAGGGGAGCCATGTGTTTTGAGTGCTATTGATTTTTCTTCTTTAAATTTGGTATTGATTGCTCCTGTCCATTGATTACTGAAAGAGTCTAATTTTCACTTTCAGGAGAATCATCTTCATTGCTTTGCTGCCCTTTATTCCTAAGCAAAATCCCTATAGATGCCACACTTCAGGAACTTGTAGGCATACATGACCTTTTAATTATTTATGACTTGAATGTCTATCAACTGAAAACTTATGGAAGGAGCTGAGATTAAATTGCTCTGAAAGAAGAATCAGGTTCTCCAAGTTGTGTGCCTCACCAAAGCATAGCATCCAAAGGCAACCACTTTTTCTGCACAGATATTGCCTTGTCATATTAAGAATAATTTGAAGATTACACGTTCAAAATTCTACAGTCTTTTGCTTTGTTTCTCAGCAGTTAGGAAATTTTCATCATCTTATTTAAAAGAAAAAACAGAGGCTCTTCCTCTGTCAGGGTCTGGTCTTCTAACTCACCAGCCAGCAGTGCTGGCAGCCTACCTTGGTCTTTCCAAAAGGAATGCAACTGCTTCCCCGGTCTGCAGAACTAACACCCCTAGACCTAGGTAGATATATGGCCCTACAGCCACCCAGAACGCAGATGGGCATCAAGAACACGATCAGGTCCTTATGGGATTTTGTTCTCTTATGCAAACATCATTATTTGAATTCATTACCAAAGCCAGAAAGCAAATATTAACTGCTGTTTGGGAGTTTATAATTGTGGCTGTGGGGGTTAGATGACCTTCTTATTTTGTTGGTTAAAATTATATTGCTACAGCAAAACTAAAATCTACAGTGTCCTCATGCTCCAGAGGGGCACAAAGGCTAGCCTGATAAAGAAGAGGATTGTGGAGGGGGAGAGTGTTTGTTTCTTTTTTAAATTCCCCTCCAAGCATTTCATTGATTTACCTTTAGCCATGCAAATTTGATGTTTATTTTCCAGAAGAAGCAAAAGCAAATTTAACATTGCTAATGTCTTTACCACTTCACAAATGTATTTGAAACATGATAAAAGAAACCCTGCTTTTAAGTATGTTTTCTCCAAAGTCAGTAATAGGTCTTAATGGCTCAGAAAGAATATCCTAATACAACATCATCAAACCTAATCTACCATAAGAAGGATAATAATATCAAATGGCTTCTCCTATAGAAATGAGTTGTAATTAATTACCTAATTTGTTGGAGCGTTTGTAATATATATTTAATGGCATTGCTGTCTGGCACAGCCTTCCAGTTTTCTGAAGAAACGTGATCTAAGCATAGCCTCAAGCTGATATTATCAAATAACTCACCATGCTGTGTAAAAAAGTCTAGATAAAGCAAGCAGCTAATGTTTCAGCTTCTAGGCCTCAGGAAAGACTGTTTCCACCCTAACATTTATCTCTGGCAGCCCAATCTCTTGTGCCTTTCTATCTGGAACATGCAGTAAATAAGTATTCAGCATTGGCTTCATTGTAGGTAGCACCAAGCAAACAATAGCCCATTACTATATATCACACTCCAATTACTAAAGATCTTGCCATATGTCTAATAGTGTGATATAAACAGTCCATTAGGCTTTCTAATGGTGGTGTTAAATAAAGGGTGAACGAATAGTAGTAGAACAGTAAGAAGCCCCTGGGCAGCTTTGCATCTTCCCATGCCACTCCTTTTAATGAGATTATGCTATTGTTTTTGTCGATGGAAACTGCCATTTGAAGGTTTCCAGTTCTCCTGCCCTATTGTGTTGAACTGGCAAGGCAGATGTATTTAAATCTCCACTTTTTGTCTATTTTCTTATTGCCCACTTACATCTCCTTTTGCCAGATGAAACATTGCATCTCTCATAATCAGGTGAGGGATCTTTGATGCAGACCATTTCTGAAATCTAATGTAGCCCCCAAATCTCTCAGAATCTTTGACATATAATATTAGTCATCCAAATGACCCCTACATCAGTGTTCTGGCAAAGCATAAGAGTTTATCCAGTAATGTTACAATATATTTTCCAATTAGAGGAATATCCATTATTGTTCTTTACTGCATTAAAAATAGCAGAGTCTTTCAAACTCGGAATAACTATAACAAAAAGCTCATTAAGAGGGAAATGTCATTTCAAAAGACAATATATCAGAAAAGTAAAATAATTGAAGGAGAAGTATTAGGTTAGAATAGAAATGCTTACAAAACTGTAAAAGTAAGCTGCCTATAGAAATGCTATCGCCTATATGGTATGTATCATAGGGAGGATTAGCAGTGAAACACCAAAGAATAACACTGAGTAATGTCCTGTGTCATAGACTGAAACTGCATTAACTGCTGAGTTATAGTATAAACATATAAAGGTAAATTTGATACAAGCAGTTGTGCAGACTGATGTGATGCTTTAATACTGAAGAGAATGACAAAGCTGATTTTAAATCTGTGAATCTCACAGTTGAGGCTATAATGAACAGTAAAGCTATGGATACACTCTGTTGACTCTTAGAGATGTTAGTATGCCAGAAGAAGACAGCAACTCAGCAGCCATCTCAGGTCTCATATATCTAAAAGAACCTTTTAAATTGCTGTAAAAATTCAACTTTGATACCATGCACTAACAAACTCCAGAATGCTGGAGCATGCACTTCTATAAAATACCAGAAAACGTTACATGTAACATTTCACCACTTAAAATTTGCTTCAACACTGTTTCTTTCTTTGTTAAATACTGTTGATTTAGTAATGACAAAAATTTGTTAAATAACAAGCCTTCTGTCCTTATTTCCTCTATGCAGCTAACGGATACAGCACAAACAAAGACACAAACCAGTACTGTAGTACTGCACTATGGCAGCACTGCACCAAAAGGACCACCTCTCAAGACCAGAAAATTAGTTGGTATTTTGCTTCCTTTGGTGTTGGAGAACCTGCCTGGCATAACACTATGGGTGTCAGCTAGGAATGGCTGCAACAACAGTTTACAATGTGGGAACTCTACTGTACAGATGAAGAAATTTTCCAAAGCATTTTACAGTTACCATTGGGATAATATCAGCTCAAGACTATATGAAACCCTCTGCTATACATTTTAATGATCTGTGTAAACAGGGTTTCACCAGGAGGATTTGGATCCTTTAGTGAAACACTGTGCTTGTATTCTTAACTTTGACCTGTGATGCTCTCAACAGAAAGGATTTCCTCTTCATTTGTGATGAGATTACTGCTTGTATCCCAAAACCCCATCTAATTTCTGTGAGCAAATATTGTGAAAGATAGCTTCAAAAGTACTACTGCTGTAAAAAAGTCCTAGGGAGTCATGAAGATAAGACTGAAATATGAGAACGTATGACAGATTTTAACTACCACCCTCTTGGGATTAATGACACTGAAGCACATTCATCAGTGTTTTTCAACAGACAAGTCCAAGTTTCTTACCAGGAGCTTTCCATCATGGTTCATGGATGTCCTAGTCAGTGTCTAAGTCCAAGGACTAAAAGCAAAGGGTGACATGCCAGATAGCAGCAGAAAGGGGGATTTCTGAACCCTCATTGATTTGTACAGCTTGGTAGGGCTTTCCCTAAAGACTCAAGTGAAGTGCAATCAAGAATGCTGAACAGGGAATAAAAAGAGACACCTTAACCTTGCCATGAGACAGCCCCAGGTGGAAGACAGTTTTTAAACAAGTGGGTGGTGCTGCAGAAATTCCTGTTGAGGGAGGGTCATCTCTTGGAAGCCATTGTGGGCCACAGTTGCAAATATGGGAGCAGAAACTAATTTCCTCCAGTCTATCAGCTGTTAGTTTTCAGTGCATAGGATCTTGCTTTAAACTTCTGAGCTGTAAGAAAAGAGTGGCTAAAAATCTGAAAAGGACAAAATGCAAAGTGATCACAGAAGTCCCAGGATGAGAGGGACTGTTCTGTCCCTTGAATAAGATGAGGCCTGACGTAATTTATTGGTAAGAAAAAGCAAAAGCTCTTGGAAATGAGACTGCACACCCAGATGGAAGCCACAGCCAGGTTTGTCAGATGTTTCTGGAGTAACTGAAAAGGATTGGGGCAACCTACATATTAAGCTTCCTAGAGACATGTAACGTGGTTTAGACTGACTTTTAGTTTTTAAGTATCTAAACTGTAGATTTCTACCTCTGACCTCATTACCAGAGGTTCTTCTGGTAATTAACAGTATGAAATAGGCTATATAGGTATTTTTAAAGCATGTTTCATCTTACCTGCTTTAGCCTGAGATTAATTTTGTTTTACAAATGCATATTTGTTTTCACTCATTAAGACTTAATTATAGGCCACTAGTTCAGACATAAAGGCAGATCTACATTTTAGACAGTCACATCAGAAATGTCAATATCTTAAAACACAAAGTTCTTAAACCAGAGAGTCTGAAAAACATCTAGTTTATGGGGGCAAAACAGGAAAGCAGAAGAACAACTGTCCTGCTGGATCTCGGCTAGGAGCAAAGTTCTTAAACCAGAGAGTCTGAAAAACATCTAGTTTATGGGGGCAAAACAGGAAAGCAGAACTTCTGTCCTGCTGGATCTCAGCTAGGAGCTAAAAATCATTGCCCACTTAGTGTGCTGTGAGAAAGCCAACAGATATTGAATTTGGACTTTCTGTTACTATGACTTCATACAACATCAAATAATGATAAAACCAGGGTGTGAGGCAGCTGCTATGCTGTATTACTGCAGCATATCACTTAGATGTAAAAGGAATAATAAATAACAAAGCTTTGACTGGTCTACTTGAACAACCTTCACCAACTGAGATATTGTAAGTAAGCCAAGTGGTGATGTGAGACTGCACACTGATGCTAAGAAACAGTTCGTAAATGCTCTCTCTCATGTTCACAGCACAATAGCTAAATAACAGGAGAAAAACTGTAGCAGGTTAAATTTGATTTCCCTAATTTATCATTTTCAATGTACCTGAGGATGGAAAGAAATGCCTCCTGACCGTCCTAGTTGTACAAAACCCTTTTAGATTCATTACAATATTAAGGACTTTTTGGAGTTAATAAATGGCCCTTATCTCAGACATAAGAATTGAAGATATGCACTCAGGTAAATGCCTTTAATTCAACAGAACAAAGAAATATTTGGTGTGACGGTATTTGTTTAAGACAGCAGCTGCATAACCAAACAAGACTGGGAAGGGCAACCGGGCCACTACATCCAGCCCCCTTCTAAATTATTTTCCTGAATTTACAAATCTCCATCTAATTTTTATCTTTTAATCTTAACCTCTGATTGAAAGACTGTTGAAGAACCATCATGGGGCCTTTATAATGAAGACTGGATTTTTTTTAGTCCTAATGCCAACAGAACTTCCACGGTTTATTTACAGGCTAAACTAATTGAAGAGAATGCCACCTTTTTTATAGTCTCTACCTATCCTGCTTTCCATATCAACACTTCTTCTGAGCAGTAGAATAATTTTCAGCCTACTCATATCTCATGGCAAACCTTTTACTCCACTGTGGCTTCATCTTTAGAATGCTTCTTTGTGCCTCACTCTTTTCTTTGTTTAAAGAGTATACATGTAATAAAAATACACGTGTGTTTTTCCCCTCATCAGTGCTAACATTATCTAAAGAAACAGGTATTGAAGGATTCTTGAAGTGGGGAATTAAAATCCCCTTGGCCTTTTCATCATACTAAATAAATATGCATGTCTAATCCTGATAATACTCCTTTTGAAACCAGTACAGTCATGCTTGCACTGAAACCTGAGTACATGCAGAAGTCTTAGCAGTCTCAGCTCTAAGGTAGCAATTTGAACCATCAACTTGTCAGGTATTTTAAGCCATGAATTTTTCATCTCTGAATAAAAGTAACAGCATGACCTTATAAATATGCTATGGAAGAAAAAATTTTGATCATGGACGCTAGCATGGTTAAATGTTGTCCTTACTATCCGCTCAGAAATAAAATAGGTTTTATGGGTCTCCACCAACGCTGACAGATGAAGGCTACTTATTTCAGTTCCTAAAACATGTCATACCACACTGTAATCATATGGAACAACTTTTAATCACTAAGGAGCATTAATGAAGGAAATAGTGGGCATACTAAAGAAGAGCAAGACAGACTGATACCAGGTATATGCTATTGCTTGTTATTCCCCCCAGTACTGGTTATAAAACATCTACAGTAATCTTGTGATATCTCATTTAAAGCAAGTAACCTTAAGGTTCTTCATACCAAACTGAGAGTCTGTTGGTTTGGGATTTCTTCTGAAAAAATTTAGTAATCTAAGCTCTTAGACATAAAAAATCATCCAAAGATCAAAACTGACAACAGTGCTCTCAAATTATTCGAAGAGGAATAATTTGAGAAAATAAAAATGTGTACTCCATTTTTTAATCTTACATGTTCTGGTTAGTCTAGAGGTATATTATTTGTTTGCTTTACTGAATATCACTGTAAATTAAGTTTATTACTTGAAAAACAAACAAAAAAACCCACCAAAGGAATGTGTGATGAGATGCATATTATGAATTATTTTTACTGTTATAATTAATACAGCTATGATATCTAACTTACCAGAAATGACAACTGCTTGTTCATTGATGTTTTACAATCTACCATGACAGTGTATTGTTTCCTTTTGAATACCTGGAGTCATACCAAGTAAAAAAACCCTGCCTGCCACAATTCTGCCAAGAGTTACCGTTCATCTTCTGTGAATACTCAGCCCAATTTAAATAGCTGTATTTTCATTATATTTCCAGAGTGTTTACTGGTCATTATTTGTTGTAGTTCCATTCAAAATTTTGTGGATAACCTCTAGGGAAAAGAAATGACACCATGTGAGTTAGATGAGCACTCACACTCTACATGGTAACAGCAGGCAGACAGTTGAGTAATTAGTGCTTGTGAAAAAGTTGAGAGTTTGAGGGGGGAGGGTGTAAAGGTTCAATGCTGCACAGGAGACAGAAAACCATATTAGAAAAGATTTGTCTGCAGTAGTTCACGGAATAAATGTGTTAGTATAACAGTGTGAAGGAAAATTGCAAATAACAGTGAGTCATAAACACTGATGTTTGAACACAAACAAAAGGCAAATGCCCAATCAATATTTATTTACAAAGACGTATTGGCAGAAGCAATTGTTAGTCTTATGTTAAGTGTAAAAGGCCTCTTGCAGTAACAGGCATTTTGTCATTGTCCTGATCAAATTCTAGGGAAATTGTGGAAAACAGCTGAACTTAAACATGTGTGTGCAATGAGGTCAATTCCCAAACCCGGAGAAGCAGAGAGGAGATGCCTTCTGCAGGCTATGTCTCTGCTTTAACCAAATCTCCACAAAAAAAATTCAACTTGAAAACCACACTCAGACAAAATTCTAAGTGAAAGAAGCATCTGACAAATAAAGAGACGTTTAAGAGCATGAACTCTGCTCTGACATTTCAGGCTGCTCTAGTCAGTGCCTGGACTTCACCTTTTGTCTGAAAGACCTTTAGTAAGGTCCACTTGGCCTGTGTGAATTCAGAGAGGAGAACTTTGGCTGAGACACCCACACTGGTCAATATGAGAACTCCTTGCAGGTCTTCTTCACATAAAATGTACACGCCCAAAAAGATTCTTTGGTTGCTGCTACTGGGCATTTTATCCCACGTTTAATTTGTTGGCTATCATCTTTATTACCTATTGTATTATTTACTTCATAAAATAAACTGTTAAAAGCCTACATTGGGTGAAATTCCACCTGGAATTTGTAGATGTAAAAAGCTTCCAAAGAAAAATATGCCAGCAGAAAATACAGAAGCAATGATTTTAAGAAAGGCAAAAGCAGATTTTGAGAGACAAATTTACTTAGTACTTTTTTCTCCTCTAAATAATTCAGCAACTGGGAGATTTCATGTCAGCAATTTCATTATAGGGAAGAAATTATTTCACAAACCCCTTTCCTTTCACATTTGACACAGGTTCAGCTCCTCAGAGAACCTCTTGAATTCTTAAATGGCAATACTACAGCTAATAGCCATCGGCCCTCTCTCATTCTTGCTTACATTTTCCCAGCACATGGAAGAATGGACCTTTTACTATCCATTTTATGGCATTTCTGGAGAGAATGGAAAGAGAGCTACGCTGTAACTAATTGGGCATAACAAGCTTTCAGTGGGATTTAGAAGCTGCTAATAACCACAACCTGTCTCCATAAGATAAACACAATACCTGGCTTCTTATCATTTTCCCTCTGGTATCTGTCTGTCTTGATCATGTTTTGTGGTGGCTGTTATTGCATTTATTGTATTAGAGTTTAAGATTTCCCAAATGGATGATATATTTCCAGGAAAAACTGCCAGTACTGTACAGGTGAGATAAATACTGTCCTTTAATAAATACAAGAAAGGCAAGCACTTTGACTGAATGTTTTAATCTCTAGACAAAATATTGAAAACTATCTTCGTGAAGCACGGAGGAAATATTAGACTAGCAGAGTAGTGAATGCATTTCCTGGGACTAATATAAAAAATAAATGAGAGAAAAATAGATAAATTATATTAAAGGCAGGATATGAAAATGCAGGTATAAGAGAACACCTGCAACAACAGGGAAACAGCTAACAACAGAGAAATAAAAACAAATCCTGGTCTGTAGCACAGCCCATTGGCATGGGCATGCAGAGAGCACATCTTTACCCTGCTAATATTTTCCAATCTGACTTTTAAAAGTATATATACATATTCTCCCTGAAAGGTTCATTTCTAGATTCTGACACAGTTTTATTTCTTCTAAGTGCTGCAGGAGCTGTCTTGTTCTCTCCATATTTCTGTATCACAGTGACACTCCCTCCCTTCCCTTCTCAATCCAGCTGTGCACACGTGTTGGCTCCAGAAACATGGAGGTTTCATCTGCTCCTCTCCTGAGCAGTAGGAGGACAGGCTGTGAAAAGCTATACGCAAGCACAAAAAGGGGTAAGCAGGACCGGGAACTATTTTCCCTTTTCAACCACCTTGCGTTAGGTACCCCACCCCCCACGTAGCAATGGTGAGGATTACAAGATGTTAAGACCTAAGGAGACCCATTTTAAACCGGCAGTGAATACAAGGGACATAGGGCCATTCCCTGTTCCTACTCCCACCTACCTTCCTTCTGAAATGACCTCTTGCAGATGCTGCCTGATTTCAAAATGCTGCAGTATGTTCCCAGGCCCTCAGGTCTCCCTGAGGGACCACAGACCCCTGAGTCCCCAGCCTGGATCTTCCTTCAGAGCTCCAATGGAGATTGTTTCAAAACTCTTGGATTTATAGACTTTGAGAGATGCAGGTATTTAAATTGCCAAATGTTTCTTTATAATATTTTAGTCTGGTCTGGTGAAAAGTCTTCCAGTAGCTGTGAAGGAAAAAACCAGTTCATTTTATTTAAGGGGGTTATTTTTCTTCATTATGGATTTTATTTTTTAAAGAAAATTCACTGTGAAACACTCAGAGTTTACTAAGGGAAGACATATCTTTAGGTGAACTCCTAATGGGGAAAAAAAGAAAATCTCTCTTGTAAATGATATGACTGCCTCTCTAGATATCTCAGAAATTCAATATTTTCTTGAACCAGTAACCTGCCAGTGTTAATGATGCTTGACTGTGACTCAGTGTTTTAATCATCATCAGACATTATTCTCTTTCTATTGTCTCATTCTCCCACTGGTAATTAATGCCTTAAATGATGCATCCTTCAGAATACAGAAAAAAACCTCTGGTTGACCACTTTGGCTTTTTCAGCTTTTTCAGATTCTTTCCCAGAACTCGCTTCTGACAGGTATCTTTCTTCCAAATAATTGATACTTTTCTATACTTTTTTCCTCCCTTTCTCTCCTTCTCACATACAAACACATATACAGATGCATATTGACGTAAAAACTTTTCCTGAGGAAGTAAGAAAAAGGGATGGAAAAAGTAACATATCAGGTCAAGTTTCATGAGGAAAATAACCTTCTTTAAGCCCAGTTTTAATCCTCTATGAAGTAATACTAGGTGGTTCCAGGTATCATGACTAATAATGGGTTTCTTTCCCCTTTACTGGCATTGGACATACCACAGTGCCTTTTAGAAGACCGAGTACATCACCAGTAAAAGCTATCCACTGCTATATTTGTCTGCATGAATTCATGCTTTCGGAAAGTTAAAAACTTCTGCCAACAAATTATAGGCAGCAAAATACTACCTGATGTCAAAATGTTGGTAAATATTGGAAATCATGTCTGTGGTGCCTAGTATTGGTTTCTTGGAGGCACTTTGCCCTTCATGAATTGCAAAACCCTGAGCTTTCACAGAACAGGAGAAATTAGATTGGATTTTTTTTTTCTTTTAACATACTAAATTTATTGCTTTGCCCATAAAGTAAATGAGAGGAAAATTATGCAGTTGTTATTACATGGGCAGATTAAATCACTACTTTAATACCTCCTAGCAATTTCTGCAATCTTTGGAATTCTTCTGATATCCTGATGTATGAGATATATCTGGGTCACTTCAGAAAGACTACATCCAAGCTCTAAAAGCTACACTTACTAATTAGATTTTCAATAAATAATTTAGCAAGCCTGTTTCAGATAAGATATTTCATTAAATACTTGAAAATATTTAACTATTTTGCATTTTTTCACATCTGACACAGGTTCATCTCCCCAAAGATGTCTCCAAGTTTTTAAATACAATAGCACTGCTATTCTAATAAACCATTTGCAGCTCTCTTGCATACATTTGCTTTGGCATATTGATTATTTTAATTCTTTTTTCAGAGTTCATTGGTATTCATCCTCTAAAGCAGGAATCCTTAACCTGAGACTAATAAACGTTTGTCTTGCCTCTAGGAATTTTTCTGCTATGGGATTAATAGAAGTTACATGGAAAATAATTCAAGAAGAATAAAATATTTTACTGTGTTACCCTGTTTCACAAATTGGATTGACTGTCTTAATGTGAAATTACTTTTGCTTTGTAATTAAGAAGATGTTGTGTTCAATATTTTTCTTTCTTATCACAAACAAGGCTTCAGTCTGTTAAATCTGCATGGGAATATAACTGAGCATTCCTGTTTTGTGGGTGGTGTTTGACGTCATTACAGTGTCTTATTAATGGCTTCATTGTACTTATCTGAATAATTACATTATGTTAATGGTTGCAGTGTTTTATGAGCAACATTATCCTTTTTTATTATTATTATTGCCAATGAAGGATAGCAAGATGCCAACCACTAAAATGCAGCTTTTGTGGAACCCAAGGAAATATTTTTAGCATAAATCAATCCAATCAGAATGAACTACAGAACAAGGCAAAGAGTTTTTCTGGAAGACTTTCAAAACACCATCAATAAAGTGATGCTACAATTGATTACTTCTCAGTGTGCATTCTAAGATAAATGACCTATAATTCCATTTCAACGTTAATGCTGAAAAATTTTCAAATGCTTATAGCGAAGGGCAATACATAAACACTTCAAAAAGAACTGAGCAGACATTTGGAGTTAAAAAACCAGGCATGCAGATATACCACTAAAATACACACAAAGACCTCTTTCAATACCCAAAAATGTTCTTTTCACAGCTATTCAAAAGATAAAAGACAATGACTAGACAAACAGATAGAACAATGAAACTTTGAAGATATAATTCAGGTAATCCACAAGTTAAAATTCTTACAGTAACATAAAGTTTTTTTCTGAATTTAATTTTTGATATATAGTATCAGTTACTGTCTAAACTCTTAAATTTCTCCTTTAATAACTACTTGAGGGTTAAATCATGCCATTAAAGCAACAGCATGCAGTAGGGTTGTTCGCTCAGAGCTAGTTTGTCTCAGAGGTAGCTTATGGCACTGACTGGTCCAGAATAAAAATGAGAAATACATATCTATCCTCCATGAACCTTGACCTTGTGTAGTTGTGTAGAGATGTCAGACAAGCAAATAGTGTGAGACAGACAAACAAACATTCAAACCTTTTTTGGCCTTTGCAATGTGGAAAGATAGATTGTTCATGATGTCATGACACTACTGTCACAGGCCAGTGAGACACAAACAGCACGGCCAGGATAATTTCGGAGCCAAAACCAATTGTCCTAATAAGGCCATTTTGGGTAATATCACTAACATGTCTGCATTGCATTTGGACTGGCAGCAAGAGAAAAATTACTGTGCATCATATAGAAGGGAGGTACTGAAATGCTTTTCCACATGGAAATAGTGGATGGGAACAAACAGTGTTTTTAAGATCAGAGTTTATGAACAATTTATGGGAAGTGGCATGGAAAGGCATATAGTCACCTTGCATAACCAGCAACTGGACATCGTAACACAATTTGCCCCTTCCAATCTTTCTCTCAGCTTGTATGTTTATTTGTAAACAAGCCTCTGTCTACATGAGAGCTTGGTTATAAGGAAGATGTTTACATTCAGAAGAGATTCACAGCATCTTTATTTTTTTTTCCCCCAAAGGTTTATGAATTAATCTGAAGAACTGTGGAAAGCTGATTTGGTTTTTTGATATCCTATTAAAAGATCATCTCATAAAAAATGCTGGCTCATTCCTGTGTGTTTAGTTCGGATCACTAAATGACATACACTTGCAAATATGCCTGGTGATTTATGTAAAATCAGAAATTATTTCACTAACATACAATTTTCCTGCATCACTGTAGAAAATAGATGGGGTAGGCACATGGATTGCTCCATTGTCAAAGACAGCCATTGTCAAGAGCAGACTTCACTTCTTATGCACACAACGCATTTGCAAGCATGTATATAACTGTCAGCCAAACTTCGTGGCTAATTGCTTTTCTGAAGTGCATTATCTGTGTTCTGCTAATATAAATAATAAAGCTTTAATGTTCATACAGCTTCTAAAGCAGAATGATGATAAGTATGTGATTTTTAAAAACAGATTAGTCTACTGCACATAATGCTTCTTTTGGCAAGAAAATGAGCATATCAATTTTTATAATACAGAGAAAAGAGAAAAAAACATGAGCATTTCGTTTTATGACCAGAATCAAAGTGCATTGCATGTTTTCTCTTTAAAAATATCTTATTTTTTCCCCCGAAGAGGAAAGCTTAGCATGGTAGATGTGTAGATTGTCTGAAAACATAGCACTGAACCAAGAACAATGACAAGATGAGTTCATCTTGAGCAGTGAAATCAACTCTTTCAGTTGAAAGAGTTCAGAAGAGGTGACTGCCCTATTGTAGTTACGATAACCTGAATAAAAAACTAGCGGTTTGAGAACATGCTCAGTTTGAAAACACAGCAACAAATTCCTTGTTGCCAGGTAAGATTTGACAGTAATGTACCATTTTGAATCACTAGAAAATCCAACTCCTTCATTACAAAATAAATGTTTGACATAACAGCAGCAAACAGGTTTCCAGGACATCAGTACTTTGATCATCCCCTTTAATTTCTTGTTCTGAAGAGTAGCATAAGCAACTAGTTAAGCTTTGATGCATCCTATAACAAATACTTTCTTCTAGCTGTAAAATGCTACTGTCATGAAGCAAAAAGGCAGATGATTGCTTTTCCATCAGTAACTGATTAAAACCTACTCACTACCACAAGCACTTACTATGCCTCCAAAATGTTCTTTATATGTCCACTTAGACAAAGGTCTAAACATAATTTGACCTGATTTCGCTTTCTCCCCCTCCCCCAGGGGGTCCACAGGATGTTCAGTGCCTATTCTGGTGGGCCATGAGCAGACAATGGGAGTCCACCACAAAAAGAACAAGGCCTCTCTGACAGGTCATTTGAAGGAAATCCAGAGGAAGACAAAGAAGAAGGACATACTCACTATTTCCCAAACAAAATGGTGCTCTGTGTTGAAAGATTTAAATGACTGTTTGTTTGCTTCTGGATGGTAAAACTGAGAGAATATATAAAGAGTTGCAAAAAGGAAAAGCATAACTTCTTTTTCATGTGCAGTGGGGGCAAAAAAATGGGGTGGGCTTGCAGGATAGCAAGAGAAACTTATACATGTTGAGAAAAACTTTCTACTCCTAGCGGTTACTAAGCACTGGAGCAGATCATCCATACAGGTTACACAACCTCTATCACTTGCAATTTTCTAGAGCAGGTTAGACAACATCTATTTTCTCGTAGCGAAGAAGTTTGGAACACAGGCACAGCACCAGAAGCTGAAAAAGTCCTTGACTTGATACAAACACTTCTTAGCAACAATTAAAACCACTAGTGTTATCAATACTCATCACAAATCTAAAACATAGCCTCATGCTAGCTACTATGAAGGTAATTAAGTATGTCCTAACTAAAACCAGCAGAAAGTGCTACTCATTTAAGGGATGAATGAAAAAAAAAATTAATCAGGCCCTCAGGTAATAAAATATCTTCCTGCTGGGACGTCTTATAAAGACTCTATAATGGTCTCCTCCAAAACTTTAAAGGCAAGAGACAGGGCCTCAGCTTGAAGCAAAGATCCTTCCAGCTGAAATGGTAACACGTACAAACCCTCTTCTGGGCAAGTGTTTCTGACCCAAGGGGGGAACACAGGAAACTGCCCTGGCTTGCAATCAGGTTCTGGTCTTAAATCTTTGTCATGGAAGTCCATGGGCAAAAAGTCTAGCAGCACACTGCCTGGCCTTACTTTCTTGGCAACCAAGCTCTCCATCCTCATCCCTCAAGTATCCTGAAACTGTAAATGGTTGTCACCTGAGGGTCATGCTTCCATCATCTCTTTTCAAAGCTGACAGTGAAGCATCCTCTAAGAATCTACACAAGCTTGATTTCTGCTTGACTGAGATTGGATGTCCTTCTGCCACCTCCCTCTTCTCCTCTGCAAGAAAGGCAAAATACATCTCTACACACAGGAGCAAGAAGAGTAACAAAGACCTCCTCCTTGTGCGAAAGAAATGCAAGGGATGCAAGCACTTCATGGATAGCTGGAGATCACAGAGGACCTTTTACCACTGCTGGTGTTTTACTTTAAAAAAGGCGATCAGAGACCTGCCATCCTGACACACATACATCTGAAACATCTACTTTAGGCTCCCAGAATACTTGCACATTCTACCAAACTTTTCAAAGCTGTCTTGCAATGAAAGTTAAAATAAAATTGCTGGTGATTTGTTAGGATGTGTATGGGCTATTTTATGCATAAGAGTGCTAGGCTAAATGTCCTGCAGTTAAGGAATCCTCCCTGTACTGAGTGAACTGCTGCATACATTTCTCTAATGTCTGTTCCTGCTTAGATTTATAGTGCCTGCTCATTGTCCTTTATTAAATGCGTCCATTAACTTTTCTGTTACATTTTTCTGCAGCTTACAGCTCTATAAAATTGAGTTACTAGCCATGCAAATTCATACCATTTGCATTTGTAGAACTGCTTCAGATAAATGTGTTAGCTTTTCACATTTGGCATATTTAGATGCAAACCTCTTCCTAGTTTTTCAGGATGTACTTACTTTTCATATTTCTCTAGCTCTGGATAAATTAAGACTTTGCACCCTCCTGGGATGATGTGGGAGCAGCGTATAAGGGTCAGAGACAGATCTAACCTGTACTCAGTGGTGACATTAATTCCTTAAGTCATTAGCCCTACTGATTCAAGAACTTCCAAAGTTATTTAAATTTTCTGTCTGTGGACTAGATCCACTAAAATATTGAATTATAATTATTTGAGGATCTATTTTGAAAGATCTTGCATGCTTACACTTAGCACAGATTCAAATTTCTTAAATTTCAGTATTGCTGTGTCAGGTGCCTAGAATATCAGCTCATGCAAGGATCTGAGACCTTTCTTTGTCCTACGCATTTCCTATTAAATGGTTTAGGCAACTTCCACCCCAGCCTATTATTCTTTGTAGCTGACATGTCCAAGTCCTTTTTGTTCTGTGTACACAGCTTGGAGGCCTCACTTATGGCTGTACAAAGTCACTCCAGGGTTCAAAGTATCAATACATGAGTAGTTCACAATCAAGCCAAATAAACCCACTTTCTCTTGTACCCTGTTGTAGTGTACACTCATGATCCCTTCTATCTTCTTGCACTGAAAGGGAGTGGAGTTAAACTCCCATCTTTATTGATCATTGCCCAATTAGTCCTACTGTAACCATGGAAAAAAAATATTCTCATCTAAATCTAAATTCCATACCAACAATTTCGGCATAATGATTTCTTGATGGGTCACACTCAAGCTCAACACATTCTCTGGGACTCACAAGCCTTTATCTCTGTGCTATTTCACCTATACCTTTTTTGTATCTTTCACAACAATGGCTCTTGTTGTAAGTAAATAGAATATTTTCTACACCTTGTTTACATTCCTGTTCTCAAATTCAAGACATTGATAACTGCTAGAATCTGATTACTAAAATACATTTGCCATGTGTCAGAGAGCAATAGTCATGACTCCCTTTTGTTTAGCTGAAGAATCCTGAGATCCTTGGATTTGAGATGTAATAGAAATAAAAATGCAATTACTGTTAAAAATATTTTCACACAATAGATACTCTATCTTTTTGAGTTACTTTCACAGTAGCTTCAGTTTATGTTCATAGTTTTTAATTCTAAAAACTATACCACCAGACTATATAAAGAACAGTTATGAATGTATGGACCAATGTTGCACTGGCACTATGGGCTTTGAGACGAAGCATAAGGGAGGTAAAAAGAAAGAAATCAAATGAAAGCCTGAAGGTGAGATTTGCTCTCCAAATAAAATTTCCACTTATTTGAATGGCAAAAGGGTTTGTCCTAAGTTTGGAGATTATTAAAGGGAATTCACAAAGGGAGCGATACAGATACCACTGGCGAACAGCTTATGCACCTATCGAGTACTGGAGTTTCCTAAAACTAGCATGTTTCTGTCTGGTCCCCTTCCAATATGTACAGGATGTGATCTTGTTCAATCTGTGAAGACAATTCTTGCTAATTCTCTTTATCATAGTTTGAGATGTGTTAGGCTCCAGAATTTTAAAGATCTGATTTTGCCACTCGAGTCAACTTTGTTAACACGAAGGTGGTTATACTGAGATAATATCCTGGTCTTCTGTTACTATGAGATTTTTTTTTTTTTCTTCAAAGTCCTTTGCTGATGGAGGCTGGCAACCATGGATACATGTTTTCTCAAGAGTCTTTTTTGAACAAAGGTTCAAGTGCTAAAGCTTTGGAATTAGTGTGGCACCAAATACAAAAGACCTTTTACCTGCTTCTGACACAACTACTTAAGGTAAAAGTGAATTCAGGGAAGTGAACATTTTGTGGCATGCTCACACTGCTTTGGAAATTTAGATGCTATAAATGGGATTTCAAAGGCCCACTACCAGCCTCCGTGCAGTGAATTCCAGGGTCAGAAATCTGCAGCGCCTTGCACTTGTATAACTGAGTGGAGACTGGAATATGCTGGTATCCCCAGTGTGGCTTTCACTTTGCTTTCTTCAACTGCTGCAGACAACAGGCAGGCTGAGAGGAGGAGTGGGTTACACTCCACCATGGCCAAGAATAGCTTTTGTCTGAAATGTTGTAAGAAAGCATGTAATTTTGACTGAAATAATGTAAGAGACAGAGCCATGCATCTGCAGTTAGTTTTAAAAGCGGTTTTGAAATACTAACTCTTATTTATTTTAAATTAGAATTAAAGACAATACATACTTGCAGAACTGTATTTCCTCAAAAGTTACAGGCACTGTCTTGCTTCATAATTCCATCATTGTATTTATTCTAAAGAAATATCTTTAGAAATCTGACTGAAAAGCACAAGAAAATTTGCCGTATGTATTGTAATAATTAAGACATCTATGAGAATAACTGGATATTGCAAAAACAAAGTACGTCCATTGGTACACATATAAGGGGTCCCTGCTGCCTCATACCTTTTAATTTTCTTTTTTCAAGTGATTCTATGTAGCCAGCTGTGCCTTCCTTTTGTCTTTAGATCTTTAATTTCCCTAGCATCATCTGTCTTTCTGTTTCCTTACCTGGGGTTGGACACATTCAATACTGTGGAACTCTTACCAGGTGTCTGGGAAATAGATGACTTAATGGATCACTGCCTAGCTGTAAATAGTATGACAAAAGCAGGATCTCATATCAGATGGATATCATCTTAAAATGGCTTAGAACATCAGTCATTAAAAAGAGTTTAAAGCAGAAAAATTCAGTCTTCCCTAGGCTAAACAGAATTGAAGGGCTAAACAAAGGATAAACAGAATTGAAAACAGACTTCTGGAACCCTGTCCAAAATTAAGTCAAAAAAGGAGGAAGAGAAAAACATGTAATCCTGGACTCTAAGCACACACATGCTTTGGTTATAACTCTCTTAATTATCATTGGACAGTCGCAAATTTCTGAAACAATCATAGATGTTAGTCATTTAATTTGAGCTGCTTTCCCTTGAAGCATACTTCATAAAATACTTTTATGTTATTCCCTGTTGAGCAGACCTTTCTTGTCCCTGAGTTGCAGTGCTATCACTCATGGGTAAGCAGTCTTTCTTTTTCCAAA
>NW_010254987.1:0-8298 GCF_000690775.1 Eurypyga helias | reverse complement strand
TCTGTCCCTAGGATCCAGTTCAGTTCTGAAGTTCAGACTTCTAGCAGTGTACGAGTAATTAAAATTCCCCTTGATCAGTGCATTCTAACTTTTTAACAGGCCTCTTTTATCTGTACAAATATGGCTTCGAATGCGCTTTCTCTCCTTGGAGGCCAGTGACAGATCCTAGTAAACATTTTTTTTAGTGTAGTCATATCCTTTGTCCCAGTTACCCAGATGCTAAAGATTTTCACTCTCCTCTCCTTTTCCTGAAAAGGATGTTTTTTGATATAACCCAAGCCCAGTGACCACATTTTTCAGACCAATCCTGCTTTGCGTTAAGGATCTCTGAATGCTTTTGAATTAAGCACCAGCTCCCTTCCCGCCATGGTTTTGTCTATGGGAGAGATCTTCCCAGGCATTTTGATAATTTGGTTATGCCTAGATAAGGATTTCTTCCTTATCAAAATACCTCAAACATCATGCAGATCTACTCAACATCTGTGGCAACAGTCTGTATTTGAGATTAAGTTTTATGCTCTGTGAGACACCTCAATCCAGACCAGGAGTGAAGCAAGTATTAAAGTAATATGCAGAAAAGTGGGAGAAGGAACTGAGAAAAAGAAGGTAAAAAGAGAAAGAAAAGCCTGTAAGCATCTTGGTTTTTTTCTAGATTTTGTCTGAATTACCTTTGATTGTTCCTTTGACCAAAGTACAGACATTCACTCCTCTGGGTTTTACTCACTAGCAAATGATCTGGACTGCATCTGTCACAGGAACATTCACCCACTCACTCCTCGACAGGACATATTTTAAGGAATAAATAAGTCATGACCTCTCACTTCTTCACAATAGGGCCAGAGGCAGCATTCTGAAAACACATGATTTTTTTCAGATGCCTCTTACAAGTATTAAGCAATTGAAAGGGAAAAATAGTATATAGTAGAAAGATGCTGTTCACACCTATCTTCCTAATTTTTCTCATATCTTTCTTCAAATACTGAATGTTAATTCAGACAGGACTGAATTAAGAGAAAACACATTAGCTATCAACAGCACTGCTAGCACTCCACAGCTGTTACATATACATAGGTTAAAGCCTTTCATGCTAGAATTCCAGTTACTGTACCAGAACAAAATCATATTCTTGTCTGATTAAAACAAAAAGCTCTAAATGAAAATTTAAAAAAGCCTACCAAAACCAGCTCAACATCCAGAGAAGCCAGTTAAATATGGTAAGTATGACCACTTTGTAAATTATGAGTTAGCTATAGCAAGCTAACAAACAAAAAATTGTTCCTTTCTTTGGTTTTGACAACAGTGATTCTGAAGAAATCCACACAGACATTAAAGTCACCCCAGGTTCATATGGCTTGAGTTGTATGTCATTCAGACATTCATCAGTCCCATTCACACCTAGAACATCTGCCACCATTTTTTGCAGATGATTTCATAACACAATGTGATATCCTGTGAAGCTCTTCCATGAAATTATTCACAGAAGGGAATAAGCAGTCAGCAATTTTCAACTGCTATAAGCACAATGGATTAGAGGAAAGAGTATCTTGTTCATCTCTATAGTGATGCAAAAACTGTAGCTTTCACTCTCCACCCTGAAAGAGGCCAACAGGTTCCAGAGACCAACACATTTCATTCAGTTCCGTCTCTTATTCAGCCTATCATCTTGCCTAAAATTGTCCTTTTGCCTTATTAGCTGGGCAGGCATAGCCTTCACTCTGATGTACAGAGCACTCCCCAGAAAGGTGAAGGATGTGATCTGAATCCACTCAGGATAAGGAGGTACAGGAAAATGTAGGGAAGGAGGAAAAGAGCAGCATCATGATGACAATCCTTAAAGGAAAGTTATGGGGTACTACTTTGGAGAAAGGGTGCTGGATTTAGGATCTGAAGTCGAAAGAAGAGCTTGCTAAAGCCTCCAGTCCCAGAGAAGGACAAGGTAGTGGTTACAAGCTTATTCTCAGCTAGCAGGAGAGTTGCCTACCTTGTCAGAAGTCTTACCTAGGTGGCTCCCAGACAAACATGTTACTTCTCTGGATCCTAGGAAGCACATACCTATTGGGACTTATGTTTGCATTGAGCAGTGAAAAAAACCCAACAAGTGGGATTACTGTGAAATACTGAAACATTGCATTCTGTGGTAATCGTGATGTTAAATGTCTCCTAACTTTTCCTTTAGGCACTGATTTACAAACATTTATACACTCCAACTCCCTCTCATTTGCTCCTCTGGAGACATAACCTCTGCTTACCAACACTGTTTAGTGGACCAAGTCCCAGAGGTGCTGAAAGGCAGGTGCTGTGACTGCACTCAAGGTAGTGAGGAACCTACTAAATTCCTCTAGATCCACACATCGGATATTTTTCCGCCTAGTTTTCCCTCATACCCTAATCCATAGATATTTTCAGAGCAGAGTATCAAAGGAAATATGGCTGTGAACATATATTGGCTTCTCTCTTCCTTTAGAGTTCACTCATGGGATGATTAGTTTCCTCTCCCATCCTGTGCCTATTTCTGTATTTTGGGTTCATATCTGGAGAATGAGTTTCGCTATCCATTGAGCCAAAGAGAAAGCATGAGCCTGGGGCTCTGAGTCTGGAGAGCTGCCTGACAGCATCTGGAGAACACCTTACTGTGATGTTGCTTTAACTGCTAATGAATCCCATTCTCTTCCCTTCCCATTGCACATGAAAAATTTGCTTGGTCTGTCAAGCAGAAGTGAGAGGTAAGCAAACAACTGAGAGCTGATTGAGAGATCTTGCCTTCCAGGCTTTCTCCCATTCCTGGTGTAAAAACCTCAAATGCCCTGCAGAGGGCCACTGAGAAGATAAAAAGGCTTCATCAACTGAAATCTGAGAAATGACCAACTGTTTCTTTGCCTTACTAACACTGGAGCAATCTGGAATCTACTGCATTCATTAATCCCTGGCTATCCAACTCACCATGAACCCAGGCATGACAGTAAAAATTGTTCCCAGGGTGAGTATGAAACAATTAAATACTTTTCATTCTGATTTACGTCAGAGCAAAACAATTGAAAAATAACCGAGTGAACATTTTTGGTTAACTCTATGAAAAAAAATTCCATTGTCCAAGAAGAATTTCCCATTCCACCATGATCACCATTTAACAGATAGAAGACAGCCTGATGTAGGCACTGATACAAGAACAACTCTAACCTCAATTACGTTTGCTCTGATAAATATTTTTTCCTCATCATTCTTCCTATTTTCTGAGCATTTCTTCCCACATTGTTGAGATTAGACTCAATTTTTTCAACCAAATCCACATTAGTACATGTATTTCAGAAATTTGTATTTGGACTACTTGCAAAAATCTTGTATAAAATAATAGAGACTCACACAATAACAAACTGAAGCATTATTCACCAAGCAGAAGGTAGTATTCTTGAATCTGGACTGGTCTTCGTTGCAAAGGGGAAAAAGAAGTCACTGTATTACTCTTAAAAATCACCCCTAAATCAGAAGATTGCCTTTGATTATGCATTCCTTTTCAACCCCAGTGCAGGTGTATGCATTTTAAAATAAATTAGAGAAGGATATGGAATATACTAAAGAAATATTTAAACAGGTACTAAACAAAACAGATCCATCTGTAACTGGGGTGTAGGACACTGATTATTTTAGGTTGCTGGATTTCCTTTGGAATCTCTTGGAGCCAAAAATTAATTCCAGGAACCCTTTGTGGTCTATTTTTAGCTTAGGCTCAAAAGACAAAGTTGGCATAAAGTTTGTCCTTGGCCCGTCTGCTCCCAAAGAGTTTTAAGGAAAGGAAGGATTAGCCAAATAAACCTTGTCAAATATTCATTGATGTTTAGCAGCATGCTGCAGTCTTTGCAGTTCTCCTGCATCCCTTCCAACAAGGCATAATTTTCATACTGTCAGAGCTCTGCAATTCTATCTTAGGACATGCTCACTGATTTTGCTGAATTGACTCCACAGCCCATGGAATGTAGACAGTGATAAGAAAAGAAACAAAAACACACTTGCAATAAAGCTGAATTCAAATTATCTTGTGTAATATCTTTGTCATATGGACCTGCGTCAGGATATTGTGCTGGAGGTTATCCCATTATCCAGGTTTGTCCTATAGAAGTGCACAGTGAGTGTTAATCTCATAGTCTTATCATGGGTATCTCCTGTTTACTAAGCTTGTTCTGTAAGATCCAAACCTTAGAGTAAATCTTGACTCAATAATTATGAAGTATAAAATCCAGAAGTGTTAAATGCACTGGAACTGATGCAAAGCATTTTAACAATGTACAAATGTACTCATTTTAAACACATTTAATGTGATCATATTCATTGGACACACTTCCACTCAAAATCAAAACCCGTCTCTGGGTAGATCTTAATGTTGATCACTTACTGTTGAAATCACTGCTCCATTGAGCAGCCTGTTAGGATGGCTTCATTTGGGAATTAACATGCCTCAAGAGTTGTAAGATAGTTCACTCACTGATGTCTACAATTTATAGAGTCCTTATTGATCGTATTCCTAAGATGGCAGTAATCAACACAGGCTAAAATAATTAATAAGCTTTAATGGAAAATTTGAAGTTCTATCATCAGGATACTTTGCAGATTAAAACAGAGCAGCTCAGCAAACTTCCAACATGTGATGATGATGTATTCCAGTTCCCTGAGTGTATGTTTCTTTATTCTGGTGATGCTGTTAGACTTAGTTTTCCTTGCAAGCACAAGCCAGCTCCCACACGCTTTCTGCCTTCCTCCACACTCAATTTCTGTCACTCTTTTCCCTCACAGAGATACAGAACAAGATCTGCAAAGAGGCTACATAATGGATAAGAGTATTTGTTAATGAATAATAACAATTGCTAAAAAGAGGGGGGCTGAAGAGGAACTAATCACAAAGGAAACAAATCTAAATCTGATCAGACTATTATAATGCTTCCATGGAAATACACTCCTGTAGTAACAATTTTAAATGGATCTCTTTGAAATCTCATTTCTGCTTTAGTTCACACTGAGAATTCATTTCTTCAACCCTAAGACATTTATAAAATGAAAGGCTATCCAATACTGGGGTAATGGGTATCCTTCATGTTAGTCTTCCAGGATGGATGGATACCACGGACCCTGAAAGGAATGGTCATTAGACCTTTCCTCAAAAATCTTCATTTATCATGAGACTTATTTAATCAATATGAATAATTATAGAACAAAAGCTATAGATCTGCTGGTGAAGAGGCGATCCATGTTCTGGAAAAGAAACCATGTATGGGGAAGAAGAGACAGAAGAGGACAAGGGTTTCTTCAAGATTTTGGTCACAACCCCAAAATCACACCAGTTGGGTAAAAAAGATTTTTACAAAGAGTACATTGTTTGCATAGGAATGCTCCGTAGTCAATTTAGATCTCTATTTTCTCATAATATCTAAGGAATAATTGCTTTTAGAAGGTTTGCAAATTGCTTTGTCTGTCTGTTGTTGTTTAATCCCAGCCAGCAGCAAAGTACCACTCAGCTGCTCGCTAACCTAACCCCTCCTCCAGCAGAGGAGGGGAATCGGAGGAAAAGACAAGGAAACTCGTGGGTTGAGATAAGAACAAGTTAATAATTGAATATGAATGAAAAAAATAGTGATAGTAATAATACTAATCTTACTAATAATAATATGTAATAAAAATTAAGGAAATTGAAAGAAATTATACAATTGCTCACCATCCACCAAACAATACCCAGACAGGTCCTGAGTAGTCAGAGCCAGAGAGCCCGAGACAGAGACTGCATCAGCATCACAGTGAGCCCCACAAGCAAGACAGCGACCCAGAAAGCCAACCAACCAACATGGACACCTAGCCCACACCCAACTTACATACCGAGCATGACATTCTATGGAATGAAGTATCCCTTTGGTCAGTTTGGGTTAGCTGTCCTGGCTCTGTCCCCTCACAGGTTTTGTAGAGAAGATGAGAACACAGGTGCAGTGTCAGAAGCTGAAAGTCCTTGACTTGCTACAAACACTCCTTAGCAACAACTAAAACCACCTGCATTATCAATATTCTTCTCAGCACAAATACAAAACACAGCCTCATACCAGCTACTGTGAAGAGAATTAACTCTGTCCTGGCTAAAACCAGCACACTGTCACACATCCTTGAGGAGTAAAAGTAGAGTTCTGTCAGTCAGAGTGCTCACCAGAGTAGAGCTCCAGCCACGGGCATGTTTTCAACCCTCAGAAACATAGGTATGTCAGTACAGGTTATATGATGGCCCAGAGCTCACTATACCTTGCCATCTCAAGGGTGAGGGCAAAATGATTTCTACCTGCAATACCAAAAAATAAATTTTGCAGCACTGACATAACCAGGCCCCAGGTATGATCCCTGAGAAGGATCAGAAAGTTTTCGCAAGCAGCTATTGACAGAGAGCTAGTCCAAGAGGCCCCAGAGGGATGTGGGGCTGGGGAAATTCCAAGGAGTTTTGAGATAGGTGGAAGGTACAAAGGGAAGGAGGTGTCTCCAAAACTTTTCAGCTGCCTCCTGCCCTCGGAAGCCAACCTGATTTCTGAGGGAATTCAGGAGCTGCCTCAGGAGGATTTCAGTCTGGCTGGTGGCTGCAGTGTCAGGAAAGGGTGGCCCAGAGGCATCTGGTAGCGACCAGAGGCAGTAGTGCTGGGCTGAGATGTGAAGACAGAGTGCAGACTTCACCCCAAGTGTTGCTGCCTGCAGAAGAGTGTAATAGAGGAGCAACATCAGCCAATGCATTCATTGGTGGGTCTGGAACAGCTAGTGCCAAACAGGGAAGGTGGAGGCAGGGGGATGCATCCTCTAATGTGGATCTGCTAAGCACAGAATGCTTATGTTTCACTTCTGGCATGTGACACAAGTTCTTGTGGTTCAAATAAAGACAGGAACTAGTGTAAAGACCCCAAACTGACTTTCCTACTCCTTTTTATTCTTATTGTCCTACAGAAAAAGCCACCTCATAAAGGGCCTTTTGGTTGGACTGAGAAACCTGAGCTCTCCAAGGAGATGCTAGATGATGCTGAAGCCTTACAACGGGCATTCATGGAGACAGCCAGAGCCAGAAATGTCACTAGGGATTGTCTCAGGCTATTTCAGTCTTAAAACATTGGTGCCTCCTGCCTGGGCAGTGTCAAGCAGGGGAGTTCTACCAGAATGTCCGCCAAGTTCTAGCTGAAAGGAAAAGAACACCCCCCATTTTAATTTCAGAAGTTTAAAGTAAAGAATAAAAAATAAGAGCACATGTCAAAAATCACAAAAGGCTGCCTTCCTGTCTTTTACACTCCTTTTAGTGTGCAGCCTCAAAATGACGAGATCTTGCTAACACTGGTGTGTATCTATACTTCTGAACTTCCAAATGGATGAATAACTAAAACTGCATGTGAGCATGTTTTTTTCAGCTTGGGGTGTTTTACAAGTTCTCCAGGGAACATCTATAAAACATGTTGTTCCGCAAAACAAAAGAAAGAAAAAAGACAACAGTGGAAGAACTGTTTTCTCAAGGCCAAAAATAACAGGATAAACAACTGTTACAGAAATATGTACATAAATGGAGTTGCCTTGAATTTATAAAAGTTCTGAAAAAGCACAATTCAAAGGTCACGTGATATTGAAGGAGCGTAAGGGAGCCCAAGGTCAGCCCCAATGGATCCAAAATGGTCACAATGATGCTGCAGCACACTGAATGCTGGCAGTTTTCAAGGGGAAGACTACCCTCAATAAATTATTCACAATGTTATTTGATGAAACTTTTAGATAGCGTTTTTTAAAGCCATGCACTCTGTCAAACAGGACTGAGAAGGCACGCAGCATCTAACTCAAGGATGTCAGCTCTGAAAGAACAGGATCCATGTTGAGGGAAGATAGTCAGTTCTGCTTGAAAGCCTGTAACTGCACATTCCTGTGATGGCATTGCGGCTGTAGCTGGTGTCGGATTAGTGCCTTCAGATGGGAAATCAATGGGGAGAAACCTGAAATCCATTTTGCGCACTGCTGTGCTAATGCTCCAAACGTTGCTGTCTCCCGGTTGGTTGCCTCAGGGAGGGGCACTTGCATTTTTCCGTCCATTCCCTGTAGATTGCCGATTTGGAAGATCTTAACTAAAGCAAACCTATGCTACTTCACTGAAGCAGCAATGCAGAATGAAAATTGTCAGGAGCTGCAGCACTGTGATAGTGATTTCAGTCACAAACTGATATTATCATTTGAGAATACAGAACTGTTAAAACAGAGTTTGCTTGAAATTGCAATCTACACACTAAAGCCTGGTGACAGGTGTCGTGGTTTAACTCC
>NW_010254986.1:1805-4543 GCF_000690775.1 Eurypyga helias | reverse complement strand
CATCTTCAGCCTCACTGGTCGCACCTGGGGCTGCCCCAGCCCCCGCCAGAGCCCACCAGGATCAGGGGTCACAGCTAAAGCCCCCCAGCACATCAGCCCGCCCCTGGCCACAGCCCCGAGCTCCGCACCTGGGGGCACAGAGGAGTCAGAGGAGTTTATTCCTTAGTGGCCATAAGAAATCCATGCAGCGAATTGGCTCCAAGGCTCAGAGCCCATAGGCAGCAGGAGAGAGGGGGGAAAAGGGAGAGAAAAACAGGAGGAAGGACCGAGGGACAGAGAGCTGTGGGGCAGGGAGCCAGGAAACAGGATGCTGTGAGCAAGAGGGGGACGGGGTGTGGGGTGAGAGTGCGGAGAGTCGAGACTGAGCCAAAAGCAGGGACAGAGAGAGGGAGGAATCAATCAGAGACGGGGAGCAGGGAAGAGAGAGATGGGGGGAGCAGCAGGACAGTGAGAGAGAAAGTCCCAGCCCAAGGAAATTCTGCAGTGCCAGGGAAAAAGCAACACGGGCAGAATTAAAACCAGGGACAGGGGCCTGAGAGAAGGAAACCAAGGGGTGACCTTGGCTGCACCCTGGGTTTTGCCAAGCCGCTCCACTGCTCCCCCTCCTCTAACCTTAACCCCAATAGGTTTGGCCTGAGGCTGAGGTCCCCAGCACCATGGGTGCCCCAGCTGGGAAAGCTGGGCAGGGAGCAATGTGGGTGCCGTGCTGTGCTCCTCTTGGCAGGCCTCTGCAATCCCAATTATCCCTGGAGCTGTGGGCTTTCTGGTTCCCCAGACCCTAACCCTGACTCTAAAGGTGACACTAACCCTATTCTAACACTAATCCTAACCAAAACCCTCACCCTGACCCTAAACCCGACCCTGACCCTAATCCTGACCCAGATCCTCACCATGTCCATAACCCTGACCCCGCCCCTGACCTTAACCCTAACCCTCACCCCGACCCCAGTTGGTCAGGGAGTCGCACACTGCTGGTTTGTTTAGCAGGGGACTGGTAAAGGCATTTTATTTGCCTAAAAATGAAACATCAATGAGGACAAAAAGGTTGTTTCTTGTTTATAGTATCCCCTCCCCTCCCAGGCTTCTGCACACCATGAGAAGCTCGAACATTGAGGTGTGGGGGGGGTGTCTCCACAGACTCTGTTTATTCACTGACACGAGTTTTTTCCACCAGTCCCAAGCAAATCCCACCCGTTGGTGCAGAGCCGTGATCTACACCAGCCCTGATGGCTTTCAGATACCTCCAGCCTTTCTGGTTTGTCCTCAGTCCCTGCTGATCCCTGCAAGCACGGAGACTCCGACTGCTCAGTGGTTACAACCCATGGGTTTTCTGCTCACTAACCACCTCTAATTCCTACCACCGGGAAGGTTGCTGGGAACTGACATGGCTATTAGTAGCCCTTGGGCATTTTTCTAAGGCCACCTACCTTTTACAGCCAGAGCACTGGACTGCGTGGCCTTCCCAGCTGAAGTTATCCGCGACTTCCCCGTGCCAGGAACAAGCAGCAGGACAAGGCTGTCCCACCACTGCAGGGGATCCCAGCAAGCCTTGGCATCGTGATGATGCAGGAGCCTGGTGTGTCGGGGCACTGTGTCCTTGGGGCTGGGGCCAAGGGTCCCTGCCAGACCCGGCACTGGGGCCAGAAGTCAGACCTGGCACCCAAAGCAGCACCGAAACCATCTCCCAGTGCCTCCATCCATCCCATGCCCTGCTGGTTTTGGCTGGCACCAGCCCTGTCGCTTGCCACCCCTTGCCCCCACCCTGAGCATTTAACAGCTCTGCTGGTTTTGGGCGAGGTCAGAGCCGCATCTTCCTCTCCTGCATTCCACAGGTGGCCGTCCTTCCTCGCTTCCCCTCCCTCACCCTTCTGCCTCCCCACCCAGCACCCACCACAGGGTGAGCACAGCTTTTTAAATCCCTCAGCTGGGGTGGGGAGGGACAGGTTTCGCCTTGCGCCAGCCACGTCACAGGCACGGGGGGACAGGATGAGCTGGCAGCAGCAGCCTCAGCATGAAGAAGCCCTGGTTCTCATCTGGGAGCTGCTCCTGCATGGTGGGGAGACAAAGCAGCTCCCATCTGCCCCCGGGGGCTTCTCCCTCCTCTGACCCCAGAGCCTGCAGCTCTCTGCCGGGGGCTGTTCGCAGTGGGGTGGCCGTGACACCCGCAGCTGGGCTGGGTGAGGTGATCTCGCAGCCCGGTCTGCAATGCAGACGGCTCCAGGTTGGTGTGGGAGCCTCCAGGAAGGGCTCCCCATCCCAGGGTTTTCCAGCTGGCCCAGGGCCCACACTGTGGCCATAAAGGCCATCCCGACAGCGTTCCTGCTCCCAGCGTTATCCCGGCAAAAGCACATACGTATCTGCGGTGATCCCCCTTTTCAGCTCCATCACCTCTGTCACTTCAGCCTCCTCCCATGCCAGAGCCATCCCAGGAAGAGGAACTAACCAGCAACCCAGGGGAAGTGAGTCTGTCCCTGCTGGAAGAGTCAGGGCTTTCACAGCAGAACTTCCCCGTTCATTCCCCAAAACGTGCAGCAGCTGCCCCGTGCTGCCGCCACCGGCCCCCGCCATGCCCCAGCACTCCCGGGCAGAGCCGGCTCAGCACCATCAGGAGCAGCTGCCTGCAGCTCAGCCATCCCGAGGAGGCGTTTTTTCCCAGCTGGGAGTGATGCAGAGCCTGGGGAAAGGACAGGGATGGGGAAGAGAAGGCTGCAGAGGGCCCTAATGTGGATGGGGCGGGG
>NW_010254986.1:0-1679 GCF_000690775.1 Eurypyga helias | reverse complement strand
CGCACCTGTGCCATGAGCATGTGGGGGAGACCTCCAAAGCCAACAGTGCCTGCCCCAGCATCTTGGGCAGCCTCTTCCTCAAAAGAGAAGCGAAACCAGCACTGCACATCCCCCCTCACTGCTCCCTCCCCACTTCACCTCCTCCCTCTGCCCCAGGAAAGCCTTGGAGTCGGCAGCAAAGCCTGTGCCCCCACGGCTGGAGCTCCCCGGGTCATGCCAGCGGGACCCCAAGGCCGTGGGGCCAGGGCCAGGGCTCCTGCACGGCACCAAGGAGCAAGGGTCACCCAGGGGCAGGGGGATTCATCTGGGGGGGTCCCCAAGCACCGGCCCAAGGAGATTTACGCAGGGAGATGCCCAGAGCACAGCAAAGAGCTGGAGGCGAGATTTCGCCCTGCCCCAACCCCAGCGGAGCTGCTCCAGGGCCGGGGGGGAGCTTTCCCAACAGGGAGGTGATGGGCTCTGGGCACCTCAACTTCCAGCTCCCCACCCACGTGCCTCGGCTCCGCTCAGTCATTTCGCACACCCACCAGCTCTCACTTCTCCTTTCTTTTCTGTTAATTCAACCCCCAAAAGAAGGAACCACCCAGCAGCTGCACCCCCCGCCAGCTCATTCCCCCAGCTCCCGCCTCACCACTTGGACGTTGGCGAGGGCCCCGCGCCGGCTCAGCCATGGGCTGGGTGCTGTGGGGGCTTCTGCTGGCCTGGGGGTCAGTGGCTGGGGGGAGGGGGGCTGAGCAGCCCCAGGACCTGTCCTCCTCCTCTGCGGCGTCTCCAGAGTGCAAGGCAGCCCTGAAGCTCCCAGTGCTGCCAGGTGGGGGCTGGGATAACCTCAGGAATTTGGATATGGGCAGAGTCTTCAACCTGGGCTACTCGCTGTGCAAGACCACTGAAGATGGATCTTACATCATCCCAGACGAGGTCTTCACTATCCCTCGCAGGCAGAGCAACCTGGACATCAACTCCGAAATCATCGCGTCCTGGAAAGATTACCAAAGCATCACCTCCGCCTCCATCAACCTGGAGCTGTCCCTCTTCTCCGCCATCAACGGCAAGTTCTCCTACGACTTCTACCGGACCAAGACCCACCAGGTGAAAGACCAGGCTGTCACCACTCGCGTGCAAGTCAGGAACCTGGTTTACACAGCCAAGCTTGACCCGGGGGCAGCCCTGGACAAGGGCTTCAAGAAGCAGCTGCTGCTGCTGGCCAGCCACCTGGAGAACAACCACACGCGGATGGCGGATTTTCTGGCCGAGGTGCTGGTGCTTCACTATGGCACCCACGCGGTCACCTCTGCGAGCCAGCTTGGTGCAGGAGGATCAGATCAAGGCCACCTTCCTGAAGGACAGCTGGGCCACACAAAGCGCTGTCACCGCCTCAGCCGGCGTGGCCTTCCACAGCATCATCAACGCGAAAAACGAGGCGGCCCTGGACACCAGCTCCGGCTTCACAAAGCAGTACCTGGAGAACCGCACCAGCTCCAGGGTGGAGAGCATTGGCGGGACCCCATTTTACCCAGGCATCACCCTCAAGACCTGGCAGGAGGGCATCAGGAACCAGCTGGTGGCTCTCGACCGCACAGGGCTGCCCCTGTACTTCTTCATCAGCCCCAGCACCCTGCCCGAGCTGCCCGCGCCCACGGTGAAGAAGCTGGCCAGGCGCGTGGAGATGGCCATCCGCC
>NW_010254985.1:0-49300 GCF_000690775.1 Eurypyga helias | reverse complement strand
AAGGCTTTACTGAAGTCCAGGTAGGTATGAAAACAAAACAACATCGATGCCGTGGCCATAAATAATGAGTGAGGTGGAGAAGCAAAACAACATGGACTGGCTGGAGAACAGCTACACCCCAGTGAAACCTACACTTGATTGTTTTTCCCACTGGAACATTTTAGCCGAGTCGTCTGCTTGCAGGAATCAGTAAGTCACCTGCAGCCTGTGGTCCCCAAACACGTCTTGTGCCTGGCTGATGTCGTGGCATCCTGCACAGTACGGAGCCAGGGGGAAGGAGAGGCTCCCCTTGCCAGGGACCGAAGGATACGGTTGTGAAGCTGCTTTGGGCTGAGTTCGCTCTGCTGGGAAAGCCTGAGAAGGAGAGGGGCTGGAAGGAGGGTTGTGAGAGCCGAGCTGTAACTTACTGCCCTCGCGTAAAGCTCACGGAGGGAGGATGTAACTGATGATCTGAGCTGTCACCGGAGGAAACGTCTGGGGCTGACCCTGTCACCACTGAAACACTCCCTGGCATCACGGGGACGTGCGGAAAGAAGAGAAAATCTGAGGGCAGCAGCGCAGCTGAGTGCCGATGCCAGGAGATAGCAGACCTGCCTCCAGCTCCCTTGTGCCTGGCAGGTTGGGGTTGGATCTGTCAGCCTGTGCCCGTAACGGCCGGCGCTGACGGCTCGGTCTGGGGCTGGCACTTGGGGCCTGGTTCAGCCCTGCTCCTGCCGAGGAGCATGAAAGGATGTGTGGCAAGAGCTGCCGCAGAGCTCCAGCTCTGCATAGTGAGTCCGATGAGAGGAAATGAAGTATATGCGTTTTCATAGTTCACCAAAAATGACAGCTCATCACTGATCTGGTGTTAATAATCTGAAACAAAATGGTTGTTTTTTTCTGTTGGAAAGGGCTTGTTGCCCTTTCCCATAGGGATGCAGGCTCCTTGGCTTTCAGATTCCCTAATCTGTAGGAGTGAAGACAGACTAGTTTGGGGTCTAGACTAAGTCCTAAAATAGACCTCATCACTCACTTTCCCAGTGTCTATAGGACCATTTCACTTGGCATCGTGGAATAACTAAGATTTCTCTCTATTTCTGGGAAACAAATGTCCTGCCTTGCTGTATTATTTCAGTGAGCATTTAAATGTAGAATAAAATTAAATTCCTATTAAACTAACACAACATTACTGTGTAGTCGCCAGACTGCAAACTCCAAGAGATGGGAAAGCTGTGCTTCTTACCAGGAAGAGTGAAGAGAGATTTCATTATTTGGTTGCATTAAGGCTCCTTCACAGAGCATGAGTCTCACGCATTTGGAAAAGGGGGTCTGCTGCTCCGCAGGCTTTATCGCTTGGCAAGCCCACAACATGGACTGTTGAGCATGTGCACGGTGGAAGGGTTACGGTATGTAAGGTGCTCGCACGTGCCGCGGCCATGCGGAGCCCCCGCAGCGCTCAGCCGAGGGGAAGTAGGATGGGAGCGGGGGCCACGGCCGTGCTGGCCGTGCCTCCCACGGAGCCGTGCCGGCCGTAGCCCCCCGCTCATGAAGAGGAGAAATTTCATCATCCAAGGAAATGGCGTAGCTGTGGACGGAGCAGGCTGCAAAGTCCGTTCGGGTCCCGGGGGGAACGTTTTCTCGTTAATTGGGCATGATTTATTCCTTCAAAACCTACCTGCCTTTCTAACATGAACACGATGCTTATTAAACGTGGTAAATAAGGCATTTGCACTTTCATCTTTCCAAATTTTATTTCACATTTTTAAATCTTTTCCTGTGTAATTTGGATTAATCACGGATACGGAGAGAAGGAATGACGCCGTGTCAAATACAAGGACGGCTGCATTTCCATTGTATTTATGGCAACAAGCTGAAAAGCTGAACTAACCTACAGCAAGTGCCTTTGCCAAAGATCACGGTGTGCTTTTTTAGTGTAAACATGCAGGGATTCATGGGAACATTGCGTGACCTCCACCGCCCGTACAGAAAGGAGTCTTAATTCACTTGAAAGTACTTTGGTAATTGGAATACGTCTTTCTGCCAGTATAATTGAGGAGCTGATTAGTTAGACTTAGCACAGGTGTATTTAACTTCAAATGACTGTTAATGGCTCTTGGGTGCCCTTTGGAGGGATTAGAGACCCGTCTGAATGAAAAAACTCAGCGATTTGTTTTTGTAGATGGTCATTGCTTCTGTGTTCTTACCGAAAGGCACGTTCAAAGGGAAGCATGCCGCTCACCCGGACTGCGGGGTGTTCCAAAGGCGATTTGGGATGGCGTGCCTCGCCCTGTGACGGCCGCGAGCTCTGCTGCACGCGGGGGGCTGCGGAAGGGTGTGGGCTCAGCCCTCGGGGACCCAGGGACGGGGGGGTGGATGGAGGGCGTGTGGCATGTCCCAGCACAGCACGGCCGGGAGCCACAGGCACCGACCAAGCTCATCCGGAGCCCTGCAGCCCAGACGTGACCCGGCGCTGCTGGGGAGATGCCAGCACACTCCGCGGGCAGAGAGCAGTGCAGCGGGAAGCCGCATGAGAAACCTTCCCCAGGACAATTCACAAACCCGGGCGGAAGAAAGACAAGAAACCTGAGCTTGATCAATCTCTACAGTGTTCCTCCAAATAAATTAACTGGCGCACAGGCTACAGCTGGTTCCTAGAACGAAACAAATGCCGTTTGCAAGGACCTCACAAGAAGATAACAAAGATTAGGGTTTCCGCGTGCCGGTGCTGGGCAGCTGAGCACCGGGGGCTGGAAATGGCGGCTGTGAAAGGGGGGGACATTGTGGGCTGTGAAAGTGGTGACCATTGTGGGCCCGGAATTACCACAAAGCAGGCAGGATGCCTATCCGCAGGGAAAAATCCACCTAACCGAACCCGCACGTGGGGGCTCTGGCAGCACCCTCCATGGACACCTGAGGGAAGCAGATAGATAGCAAAGACCTCAGAGAGGGCGAACAAATTGTGTGGCACATACGTCCTTACGTAAACCCACAGATTGAATAGTCATTTTGCTGGTTATTTGCTGGTTATTTTGTTTGTCATTTGCTATTTGCTTATGTTTGGTCCTGGAAAAAGATGTTTCTTCTCCCTAATTATGACAAATTGTGCCTGCCTTGGATGGGAAAAATGGCTATTCTGCACAATGGCCTGCCTCCTCCATTACAGACTCAGTGTAAGGTATCTCCCCAGACCCTTCTCTGAGAAATCTGCAGTGAATTCCGTACTAGTGTTTCATTCCGCTGTGGTCTGTAACACCGGTGTTTTGGAACAGTCCTTGTCTCCTCCTTCCCTATCATAGAATCACAGAATGGTTTGGGTTGGAAGGGACCTTAAAGACCATCTAGTTCCAACCCCCCTGCCATGGGCAGGGACACCTTCCACTAGACCACGTTGCTCAAAGCCTCATCCAGCCTGGCCTTGAACACTTCCAGGGATGGGGCATCCACAGCTTCTCTGGGCAACCTGTTCCAGTGCCTCACCACCCTCTCCGTGAAGAACTTCTTCCTGATATCTAATCTAAACCTCCTCACTTTCAATTTAAACCCGTTACCCCTTGTCCTGTCACTACAGGCCCTTGTAAAAAGTCGCCCTATGATGCAAAACGAACAAGCAGTTATTTTTACCTTGGGAGCAACACAGAACCAAGCTGTACAAAGAGGCTCAGGTTCTGCCATCACTGAAGCCTTTCCGTGCTTATTTTTTTTCATCTTTGTTTGAATGATCCCTTGAAGCATTTCCTGACTAAATGAACCCAGAAGCCCAGTGACAAGATATCTCTAAGTGCATCAGCAGGAGAAACTCAGGTGAACGTTGCTGTGGTTTCTTCGCTAACACAATTAGCTTTGCTCAGTAGTTTTTATCCAGAGGGAAAATCAAGAGTGTTTCTTTAGCACGATGTTATTTGTGCCCATCTCTCATAAACAGCTCATCTCTTCAATACAGCAGGAACAAACACAGCTCTTCGCTTTTCCCAGTTTCCAAGGTTCTCATTCGGGTCAGCCTTTCCCTGGAGGATGCGTCACATTTGAGTGAAACCCGTCGCAGCAGAGTGGGTGACTGGGGACAGGGGACCCCCTTGTAGGGCCGTCGCAGTGCCTTCTGCAGCCGTGCAGCATCTTTGTCACTGACACGTACACAAGGAAATGATGGTTTCACCTGAATTGCTGCATGGCAGGATCTCTGATACTGCTTGCTTCTTTCTCTTAGGTGACACAAAATAGCAGGGCTGTCTTCCCCGCGAGCAGCAGACGATCGTCGCACGGACTCATGAGTGTGTTTCAGGGGAAGTTCACCTGCACTGGGCATAGATGAGTCCGTCTCCGCAGCACCGGTATCATTACGGACTCTGAGGTGTTACAATGAAAAACCATCTCGTTTAGGCAGCCTATCATTAGCTAAAGGTTAAAGAAAAGGCTTCTACCCCAAAGGGCTTAAACACCTCACTTCAAATAATGACTATTACCACATGTTAAAAAAAAAAAACCCAAATCCAAAACCATTCTTGAGCAACAGACATTTGCATTCAGAATTCAGACGTAGCATATACATACGAAGTCTTTCCACTCCATCCAGAGGAATATCATTGCATAAATAATAACTCGGGTATTAATTAAAGGTACCATGCAGGTGTCCTCAAATGAATGTGTATTTAATTAGAAGCAGTCCCCTAAACTTTGACACCTTGCAGTTCTTCAGTGTCATTCTTCAATGTCAAATGATCAAAAACTGATCATTTTCTTCTGTGAGCTAGCTGGCAACAGGACTTCCACTGAAGAAATCCATCTGTATTTCTGTACTGACCAAATGCCTTCCACTATTGTTGAATACCACATGGAATGTTTTAAAACTGAATTGATGGGGAATATATCATCTATGTGGTAAATGCCAGCCCTGTCAAACTGCTCGTGATGTGCACACGGAGTACTGATAATGTCTGAGAGATCAGTTCACAAGAACGAGGACACTCGGAAAGGAAACTGAAACATCACTTTCAGGATGTACTGTATTCTGCGGAAACAGTGTGGAAAAGTACCATCATTGTTCCCAAGGTTAATGCTTCTCCGCGAGTCCATTAGCTGTGAGTAACATGACAGTGCATGCTTAGCCAGGGGTAACCCCAAACCACCGGTCCAGACCGGAATTACCAGTGCTCCCTTAAAACCAGAGGGGAGACAGCGGGTCCCTCCCGAGGAAGGAGCCCACATTGTGAAGCCCAGCCGTCCGGCCTGGCACCCGTGCCCCTCGCCGGGGTGGAAGTCCCACTCCTGGCCTGGGGCACACCACACCAGAAGGCAGCGGGGTGGGAAGCAGGACGTACGAAGGATGGGGAAAGGATTACCTGAGCGCTGGACTCGGTTCCTCAAAAGCCAGAGGTGATGTTCCCTTGGTGCAGCCAAGAAAACGTTGCACCGGCTCAAGCCAGTAACGACTCTGCGCACCGGCAAGAGGGGCAGAGCCTTCTCCCCGTGCCCGGAGACGGCGAGTGGGGAGCATCCTGCTCTGCCTTACGCCTCAGGCTCAGACCTGGCAGCGCCCGCTGTTGGCAGCGGAGAACTCCAGTTCTTGGGACGGACACTGCAGCGAGCTCGTGGACAGCCTCTGGAAAGTCTAGGGACAATTTATCCTCAATCCTGGCTATAAAACACGCATGGCAGTCACTACCCAATACGTAGGTTGCTGTGCCAGTTCCACCTGCGCTCAGATACGTTTTTCCGTCACAGAGAGGGAGCAGAGGCCGTGGCACGGTAGTGAGTGCTGCTCTGCATCCACCTACTGCCATGTGGGTCATACTTCTTGATAAATACCCCTTTGGGTGTATTTATGCCAGAAGATCAGGAATGTAACTTGTTTTGCTGTAACTGTTTTGCTTGTTTTAGCAGGTTGACAGTACTGCCACATAAGTAAAAAAAAAAAGGTGATTATCTCCCATCCTTTGAGACTCGTAGAGAGTTTGAACTGAAAACAAAATGGAAAATACTGCTCCCCTCCCCATACAGGTTTCAGCTCAGTAAATAAGCAGTGTGTGTGGTCTCTAACCTGGAGCTGCCAAGGTGATCAATCTGAAATTAGCCTCCCGGCTGCTGCTCCCTCGGACTGCGAGCCCAGGTGCCTCCAGCAGCCAGGCACTGGGCAGGTCCGTGGCCAGCTACGGCGCGGAGCCGTTTCGTAGCTTTACCTCCCATCTGGTGGGAACCGAAGACTTAAACACGTCTCATACTGCTACGAAGTAAACACATCTCCAATTTATTGGACATGACACAATGTAGCCAGACAACACCTTTACAAAAATAGTTGAAAGCTGTTATTTCAGATGTACAAATATAGAGATGCAAGTTCCTCTCCACTGGACAAGACAGAAATCTTACACAAGTCTCTTCTTTAAAAAAAATAAAAATAGAAACGAACCGTAAATTATGTCCATCATGAACTTGAATGTCAAACACAGAGAAATACTAACATCAGCCCAAATATGTCTCAAAGTTAAGGATTATTTGCCTTTCTACAGAGTTTTCCATCGAGAATTACAAAGCCTTTACCAAGTGCTCATGCTTTACACATCCAAGTAATCCTCGGGAAAGAAAGTGGGTTGAGGGCAGGGGAGGAAAAGGAGGAATAAACATTTTACAAGTATGGGAACTGGGATGTACTGCAAGAGTCCCCAGCCGGGTTTTTAAACCTTAGGTTGTGTTTTTTTCTTCAAATTAATGGCTGTCTTCAGGGAATGCTTTAAGGATACTTCAGATTAAAATCTTCCTTAAGTAATATTTTCAGAATTTCAGAGGTTTGTTGGGTTTTTTAAAATATCAGATGTTTACAACCTTGCTTTGTGAGCAGAGAAATAGACTCTATTACAAAGCTTGAGAACGGGTTGTGGCTTCTGTCTCAGTGACATGTAAACTGGCTGTAGCCACCACTATAAACTCCACGTAACAGCACACCCAGTGCCACCGGTTTACTGGTGTTATGGAATAGAATCACTGCAGGATGGGAATTCCCCAGGGCACAGTATGACTATAATGCAAGCTGAGCTTTCGGAGACAAAAACTCCAGTGACTTTTTTAAGTGAAAAGCCTTGTCACCCTCGACTGGCCAACCCTCCATCTGCCCTGATGGCAGTCCCTAAGGACAGTATTCTCACCCCGTGCGTGTAATGCCGTCGTGACAGACCCCGACCCTCGGCCCTGACACCCCGACTCCTTGGGCGGTTCAGGCAGGGTGGGACTTCCCCAGGCTCCGCAGCCACATCTCTGCTATGTAACAGCGAACCGCTTCTAGCAGTGTGTTGTACTTCCTCCGTGGAAGAACGTGATGACTCGGAACAGCAAAATCCACAGTTTACTGTTACAAATGTTGCTGGCATCTGGGAAGAAGGTTGGGAACGTATTCCTTGCCCGACGGGAGTCTGTGACTTTTGGAAAGGGCAACACCACATTTTAGGTAGAAGATCTCCAAATATTCCCAACAAAGGGAAGATTCCTACTCGTAGCAGACTGCCACCCACTAGTCTGACGTTTCAGCTCCTTCACTCTTGTTTACGTTGCAATCCAAACTTTGTCTGAGCTACAGGGGAAAACTCCTTCCACTCACAGTGCTTTTGACTGCTGCTGATGCACGCAGCGCATTATGATGACATTTTTATAAATGCCCTCGTACCAAGGACGCGCACTAAGCTGTCCTCACATGCACGCAAGGGCTCGAGCTGGACGCTGCGGGGCTGGTGTAAGAGCACCTGCCTGTTTGCCGGTGTGTGCCTGCACACGTGTGATCTTACAGCACGTCGGCTACGCGCGCGGTGCTCCTCAGCTGTCGGGAACAGTCCTGCCTCAAACACCCCTGCGTTGTGGTGGCTGTAACTTCACATGGAGCTGCAACCAACCGCCTTTTAATGTGTCCATTTGGGGAATTTATAGGTTATGCATTCATAGTTTTCAAAAACTATGTAAGACTCCTTGGAGCTTCCTTTTTTGGAAAAGAATTAGAGATGCTAATGATTTTTTTTATCCCATCAGCCTTAGAATCATAGAATTATAGAATGGTTTGGGTTGGAAGGGACCTTAAAGATCATCCAGTTCCAACCCCCCTGCCATGGGCAGGGACACCTTCCACTAGACCAGGTTGCTCAAAGCCTCATCCAGCCTGGCCTTGAACACTTCCAGGGATGGGGCATCCACAGCTTCTCCGGGAAACCTGTTCCAGTGTCGCACCACCATCTCCGGAAGAACTTCTTCCTGATATCTAATGTAAACCTCCCCACTTTCAATTTAAACCCATTCCCCCTTGTCCTGTCACTACAGGCCCTTGTAAAAAGTCCCCCCCAGCTTCCTTGTAGCCCCTTCAGGTACTGGAAGGCTGCAGTAAGTGCCTTGTTCAGGCACTACACAGTATGAGCATAAACTTTGAAACAAGATTTCCTTTTAAAACTGCAGTGGCTGCAGAGCTCCGGGTGTTTCTTATAAAACCACTGCAAGTGAAAGCATTTACACCTCTTTCTGCATGCACACTGCCCTGTATATGCCTGTTTGGGGCTTTCCTTATTCACACTCCATATAGCCACAATAGACCTGCCAGGATAAATCAGGTTTTTTGAACAGCGCTAGGATGAGACCCTTGTTCTCAGGCAGAGGAATTGCAGGCCAGAGTCTCAGGCTGGACATACACCAACAGTGCAGGGTATGCAGTGTAAAAGCATCACCGTTTTTATCTGGTATATGAAAAATAGGCACATGTGAAACTGCACATCCATGACGGATGTTGTACAACCGTAACCACTTGCAGCAAAGCTCATGTAGTCTCACCTGCATAACACAAAGGTCTTGGCACAGGTCTGCCCTGCCATTTCTGACTTGATGGCAAAAAGACATTTATTATGTCCGCTAGATGTTTTTCACCTAATCTAGCCCCTTGTCTGAAAGTACACGGTTGGGGAGTTCACTGAGGCAGAGCTCTGGATTCCTGGAAATGATGTATTTCTTTTTTCTCAATACAGTAAAAAGAGATTTTAGTACTAACTGGCTGGGTGGGTATTTAAATTGAGCTGTGGGAAAATGCGATAGAGTGGGACTATTTAACTGACACTGTGGGAACTTCCTCACTGATATGCCTGAATGCCAAACGGGTGGAACTATTGTACCTGTAGAGGTGAAAGGGTAATTTAGTTTTCATGAAAAAAATGATCTATGGCTTGTGATGGCATTTTTACAAGGAGCACACCTCACACTGGCAACAGCTGCCAGTTTTAAATGATAAACAAGAATGAAATGGAATCTCACCACTCCTTGTCCTTTATATTCTGTAAATACCTGGTGCAGAGCACTCTGGGCCCAACGCAGGAAATAATGCCTAAATGTGAGTGAGAAAGTACATCAAGGGAGCAGCACTGCTCCTGAAGTTCTGCAACTGCTGCATTGGTTCCAACAGACCTGGAGGATTACTTTCTCTTTAAGGTAAACTGCCAGCTAAATTTTAACTTGGCTATTATTATCCATGCAGTCACCTTTTACTGCGTGTTTTTGCCAAAGCATCTTAAAAGCTACAGTGCCATTCTGCATGAAATAACATCAATCTAATAATTAACAGTATTTACTGGAAAAAAAATCATAAATTTTTCGATAAAAAACACCTAAAATATGACTTTTTTTTTCTTTTCATCTTCCAAGGGGGAAAAGAGAACTAAATTAAAACCAAACCCTCTGTTCAAGTCAGGTCATCATGACACAAAGCAGCACAAACTAATAAATCCAGCGACGCTGACAGTCCAGCCTGGCAGTATGCACACAGGCTTCTGAGCCATGGAAAGTTGGGAGGGCTTTGGATATTGGCTCTGGGGCTGCAAGCTGACTTATCGGAAGGAAAGAAAGGTCAGCGTGCCACGAACGGCGCGTCAGGCAAGAAACGCGCACTTGGAGCTGCGCTGCCGCACGGGTGGGGTGCAGCCCCATCCTCTCCTGCTCCGGGGTAAAAACCTGAAGTTTGTGCAGGCAGGAGAGGGCGGGAAGGAAGGGTCCCGAGAGATACTACTGTGCGGGCTACCCGTGTGTCACTGATCCGTGAGGGAAGTATTTGGGTTTAGATAGGAACGCCAGAAAGCAGCTGACCTCACAGTGCAGGTAACTGAGACACAGTACTGTGTGTTGAAAGAAACACACACACAACAGAACACCGAAGGTACTGACGAAGCACGGACTAGTCAGAAATCACTGCTGAACTCTCAGCTTCTCTACTGCAGATGTAACACAATAAAACCTAACTGCAGTGCTGCTGAAGGAACAGCTGGAGTTCAGAAACCCCTAAGCCTCAGTTTTTATGGCCACATACAGCTAGACCACCCCAAAGCGCCACAAACTGAGGGACAGTTTCTCAGAGTGCACTTTTCTCCGTCAGAGAGTAGGTGTAATGAACCCGCATTCCCCCTTCCCTAAAGGCTGGGCAGAACTGCAGATGGAGCTACGAGCTTTGAAAGCACGAGCCAAATGCTTGGGATTTCTTCGAGCAGGGGAGGTACAGCAGCGAAGCGGCTTGGTGCAGGAGGGCAGGACAGCGTGCCAGGGCTGGTGGTCTCTTCTCTGCACCGCACTGTCACAGCTCTGCAGACACAGCTGGGCTGCCGCTGCCAGGCGCCTCAACCTTCCGTCTTTACAAACTACAAGTTTGCCACTACGAAGCTGAACAACATCAGCGGAGCCCAAAGGAAACGGCTGACTCCACAGTTGGTTTGCTTCAGGGAAGCACCAGGAGACGGCAGCAGTAAAGGCCCCGGCTCAAAGACACCCAAACCGTACGGGGGGGCTTAGCGTCCAAACCCCTGACTGCACAGAACAGGAGAGGCAGAGCTTCGGGCACAGCTCGCAGTCTTCAGTGCAAGATGAAGAACTTCTAGTGATAGGCCAGACAAACAGTTAGGTCTGCAGAAGATGGCAACCTTTCTAATTAGCACCCCAGGTCTCGTACCTTCAAAATGTGGTCAGGCACACCCTCACTGTCAGAAAACAAAGAAGTTTTGTCTGTCTGCCAAGACCTCTTATTTCTGGTATGCAACATGCTACGTAAGAAGATCATAGAACCATAGAATGGTTTGGGTTGGAAGGGACCTGAAAGACCATCTAGTTCCAACCCCCCTGCCATGGGCAGGGACACCTTCCACTAGACCAGGTTGCTCAAAGCCTCATCCAGCCTGGCCTTGACCACTTCCAGGGATGGGGCATCCACAGCTTCTCTGGGCAACCTGTTCCAGTGCCTCACCACCCTCTCCGGGAATAACTTCTTCCTGATATCTAATCTAAACCTCCCCGCTTTCAATTTAAACCCGTTACCCCTTGTCCTGTCACTACAGGCCCTTGTAAAAAGGCCCCCCCAGCTTCCTTGTAGCCCCTTCAGGTACTGGAAGGTGCTATAAGGTCTCCCCGGAGCCTTCTCTTCTCCAGGCTGAACAAGCCCAACTCTCTCAGCCTGTCCCCACAGCAGAGGTGCTCCAGCCCTCTGGGCCTCTTTGTGGCCTCCTCTGGACTCACTCCAACTGGTCTAGATCCTTCTGATGTTGTGGGTTCCACAATCAAAATGCAGACAAAAGGCAGTTTTACGAACTGGGCTCAAAGCTGCATTTTTCTAACTTCAGACAATCAAGTAATCCACACAGGACTTCCAAATTCATGTAGCAGCCACATTTAGCAAGACTTGCTCTACATAGTGCGTTTATCATGACCACGAAGTTCTGGGAATTTTTTCTGTGAGTTAGAGATCTTTAAGAAATACAATTTCAAAATGTTTTTCACTTTTGTTATCTATTCTCGACATCTATCCTTTCTTTCTGATTATGCCTTTGAGACAAGTAGAGAGCATTTCAGACCACCCTGCCATGTTTATGGGACACGGTGACATGGCAGCTGCTTGGAACAAATCTGAGGGTTTGAGTAAAAGGCAGATGTAGGCTGATCCGAGGCATTCTGAAGGCAAGCGTACTGCCTGCTCCGTTTTCCAAGTTCAGAATTAGGGTGTCAAGGAACAATTTTTTAGTGTGGGAAGTTTCTGTTAACAGTTTAATCTAAACAGTAACACAGACAGTTTGTTTATCCAATGGTAAATCACGTGGCAATGCTTAAATTCCCAAAGAATGCATGAAAATAATGTTGTTATACAATAGTGGAATGGTTGAAATTGACTTTTTTTTTTTACTAAGCCCCATAATACTGAATGTGAATACAAAGAAAAATAAAGAAAACAAAACTTCAGTATGTAGAAATAAAGAATTTTGTGTTATTTATTAAAACATAATTGCTTTAAGGATCACAGTTAAAAGACTGTATTGAGTATGAAAGGAATTGCTTGTTTCTGGGCAGTCAGAAATTACGAACCTAGTCAACTAACACAAAAATCTGCTTATACCATTTTCTCCAGGGCCCAGCTCTAGCAGGTTTTGTACTACTATGTGGGAATCTCAGACATGTTTTATCCCCAGTCCCAATGTAGTTTCTTCTTGAACAGCTTTGGGAAATTGCAAATAGTAAGGATATTTTCAGATCTACCTTTAGGTGCTGTCCACATTTTTTTCAAGAATCAAGATAAAATTTTCATGAACAAGTAACATCATTTATACTTAAAATGAGGGGCACCCTGGTTTAATCTTGGGTCCAGCGAGCCTCTGTTCACGTGACCGGGACACAGACCAAGTTACACACCATCAACAGCATGCTGTCACACGATGGATGCACCTGGCATGTAGGGGGCAAGAGCAAAAGGGTATGGCCAGCAAGTACCCAAGTAAGACTCACCATCTCCTACACTGCTCGAGAATTTGATTATGATTTCTAGTAACTGGCAAAGGTTGTCATATTTTAATAGACTCATAAATTTCTTCTTGGGTTTTATCCGTTTCTCTGTTGTTTGAACATACCAAGTTTGCTAACTTACGTAGATGAGCGGCTTCATAGCCATATGAAAGGAACAAAAACCACCACATGATATTTTTTTCAGTCAAATATTTCTTTTCCATGGTAAACCAGGACATTCTTCTTGAATGTATACACTAATTTAGTCCAGTTCCTCTTGTACAGTTACCCCAATTGCAATGGCATGCCCTAAAAATATAAAGCATTTAGCTCCACTAAACAGTACTGAAATGTCTGATGTGTATCAAAGTGTTTGTAGGCATATTTACCATCTCTTTTTGCATCCAATCTCGCTATAATTTGATGTTAATGGCCATTCAAGTATTCAGCACTGGAATTCAAAACATTAAGATTATTAAGAGTTGTAGTCAGTGAAAACATCTCTATTTAAAGCTTTTAAAACATAGATTTTTCAAGGTGACGAATTTAAGATGATAGATAAGTGGTTTAGCATCAGTTAAGTGCTGAGCTTTTTAGGAAAATAACACAAACCAAAGCTAAGTGGGTTTGTATACACATTCCTTCTGGTGTAATATCCACTGGAATTTTCCTAAGCTTTCTGATTTCTGCAGGAGAGCTGCACTGAAGGCTGCAGTACAGTTCAGTACGCTGAACTCCGAGTTTCAATGCAGTAAGAGCACAGGCGAGAATAGGAATGTGTATTTTGTGGCTAGCACTTCAGGTCCTCATGAAGGTACTGCAGTGACATCTACTTAATCCTGCACAGCTGACTTTGAAAGGATATTTCTGTGAGGCAGATTACTTAAAAAAAAAGTGTAATATCTGTGAGAAAATGTGGGCAATATTTACTTCAATTCCTCCAAAATCTCGTATTACGCACATGCCCACATCTACCTGTGCACACAACGTACGAAAGTAAAAAGTTTACACCATGTCATATCAGAAACTTCAGAGCGTGTAATATGTAAGAAAAATGTGTAAGTGTTCTCAGAAATCCAAAAACTCTATTCATTGTCATTCTTACGCGTCTCTAAAAAGCAACGTAGCCGAGTTTACAAAACATTTCTTATGACTGTTGTGATTTTTGCAGTTAAGGAATCAGGAACTCACAATATGTACATCAAGCTTAAATGGCTTGTGTATGTTACAAGTATAACACAGAAGGCAGGGTAAGTGTGACAAATATACTGAAGTCCTGACATTGCAAAAACTTGACCAAAATAAACAAACAAAAAAATGACTCAGAAATCATCTCTATGATAAGAGAAAAGACATTTCACTTTTTGTGAAAGAGAAGAGGTTTCACCATCCCGGCCAGAATCTTGGGTAGCTGGGCAGCAATCACCTCTGACATCATCTCGGGGAATTCAACACTCAGTGCACGGGACTGGAGAAATGTGTTCAGACAGAAGAGATGGAGCTGTTTCACTAGCTGGATTTAATAAAATACAAACATGATAAATCAGGCTACAGCAATGCAGCCAAATAAACACGCTGTCAATCACTTACACATCCATCAGCTGACATCTTTATATACCTTCCTCTGGCACTCCTTGAATCAATCATGTGGATACCTGTCATCCTCCACTAAAATACCCTGCCATGGCAGAAAGTCATGAATACAGCTAAATGGTACCTTGTATAAAACCAGTGCCTTGCTAACATTATAATGCACTATCATCCTCGCTCATGGCACGCACCATGAACAACAGCAATTACTAAACAAGTGTTCAATCTTTCGTTTTATCCTCACGTTCAACATGTATCTCCATGCCTTGTTTACAACACATATTCAAACACTGCTCCAAGGGACAGCACTTACCATTTCTTTGTGAGCTTTGCCATGGTTCTGACTGTGATCATACCTGGGTATGCTGCAAACATTAAACTCCGTGGGTCCTGCCCCTCGAAAGCAACTACTCAATATATGTGACTATTTCAACTCTTCTGTCTTTTCTGACAAGTTCCAATTTTATAGGAGTTTTTCTTTAAGACTTGTGACCTTTATGTTATTAGATGTCATACTATTTCTGCTACTCTAGGCTTTAACAGCACAGCCTCTTTGGTGTGATTATCTTTTCCTTCTATCTTCCATCACTGAAGTAAGGGTGTGAACAAAGATACTCTACGGACCAAACACTACCCTAACCATCAATTTGCTGGGTATTTTGCAGCAAGCCTCACTCACTCATTTCCACTAAGGCAGTATTACTGTCAGTATTTGAAATTAAGAGATTGACTCTACAGCCCAGTACACAAGAGAGTTTTCCTCCAGATGCTCTGACACTCAGATTGCAAGTTATTACTTCAGGTAAGGCAGGAAGACCTCTCATCCCAAGGAAGACTGATCCAAACAGGTTCCTTGAGCACAGGACTACCGTGAGCAGTATACTGCCCAGGTCTTGGTTTTGCATGTAAGAGCTGATTGAACTCTAGGAAGGCTTTAGCACTGACAGTCCCAACTGACGATTCCAGTCTGACTACCAGTAAATACTTAAAGTTAAGCTCTGTATCTTCCCTTCAGAATTTCTGACTGTCTACCTTCACCTGTAAAGATGCTTTTCATACTTGTCTCATTCTCCTTTTGCTGGTATCTGAGACGATGTAATAGGTAATGGTGAATCTGAGTTCTGTAGATAGCACAAGCTGTTGGAGAGGTTTGTGCAGTGGATTAAAAGACTCCAAACCACCCGTTGAACCACATAATTATCAATATTGTCACCTCTCTTAACTCTTATAAATGGTATTCTCCAAGTGTTTTATTTTTTTTCCCCAACAGAATGGGAAATTAGTGACAATGAAAGGTTTTAGATGAATAAATGAATTTGAACGGCTAAAATAAAATGCAGATTTTGATGACTGCAGAAGAATACAAACACGCAATGACCACATCCTTCCCCGAACTCCCTGCAATCTCACAACCAGCACTGAAATCAAAAGCACTCTTCAAACTATCTTAGTGCCACTTCTCCAGTGCTCGCTAAAGCTGTCCACTGTGGCCCTGTACCTCTGCTTTTGGCCTCTTGCACAGATACACAAGCTGTTACAAAAGAATATTCAGGTGGGCAGAGGTTTAGACAAGATGTCATTCCTCAGTTTTAATGGATTTAAAGTCATTAGGATACTTGGTGGATTCTCAGAGATGTGGAGAGGATTCAGCTGCATCTTTTAAGACACTTAGGAATCTCTACGGTATCACCACTAGGTTTTGAAAGATTACTCGATTCCCAAATATAGACAGGCACTGATAAAATGGTGTAGAATAATTACAAAAAAGCAGTTGACGTAAGGCTGAAAAACCAACCTTGGTTCTCTCTCTCTAGTTCTTAGTAGCCCGACTTTGCAATCTGAATTGCCTATTCTTTGCATTATTTAAATATTTTCATGAACATACACTCGCACACATGCATACAGAATCACAGAATGGTTTGGGTTGGAAGGGACCTTAAAGATCATCTAGTTCCACCCCCCCTGCCATGGGCAGGGACACCTTCCACTAGACCAGGTTGCTCAAAGCCACATCCAGCCTGGCCTTGAACACTTCCAGGGATGGGGCATCCACAGCTTCTCTGGGCAACCTGTTCCAGTGCCTCACCACCCTCTCGGTGAAGAATTTCTTCCTGACATCTAATCTAAACCTCCCTGATTTCAATTTATACCCATTACCCCTTGTCCTATAACTACAGGCTCTTGTAAACAGTCCTCTCCCAGCACCCTTGTAGGCCCCCTTCAGAAACTGGAAAGCTGCTATGAGGTCTCCTCGGAGCCTCCTCTTCTCCAGGCTGAACAAGCCTAGTTCTCGCAGCCTTTCGTCATAGGAGAGGTGCTCCAGCCCTCTGATCATCTTCGTGGCCCTCCTCTGGACTCGCTCCAAGTGGTCAATATCCTTCTGATATTGAGGGCTCCCCAGCTGGATGCAGCACTCCAGGTGGGGTCTCACCAGAGCAGAGTAGAGGGGCAGAATCCCCTCCCTCGACCTGCTGGCCACACCTCTCCGGATACAGCCCAGGATACGGTTGGCTTTCTGGGCTGCCAGCGCACACTGCCGGCTCCTGTTCAGTTTTTCATCAACCAGTACCCTGCCCTCTTACCAAAAACCGTAACTGTACTAGCTATGTTACAGAAAGAATGAAACAAAATAGTGGCATTCAAATGCATGTTTCTCAAATACTTAAATCTTGCATACCATATAATATATATACAGTATGTATAGCTATCTATTTACACAAATATAACCACTAAAGGAAAAATACAGGCATTTTCCTTTTGTTGTTTAGAATACTGATTAGGCACTTCCCATAAACTTACTTTTAAGAAACACTAGACGTTTCTTACATAAGAAACAAAACACATTAACAAGTAAACTTACGTCATGCATGGAATCCATCAGTTTTGTAAGTTGATAGAAACGTTGCGAGTTGGCCACAACGCCTTTCTGGCGCAAACCAATCGCCTTCACCAGTTCTCTGATGTAGCTCGTTCTCATCTCATCAAACTGGCTTTGACTTCTGAGACCTTCCAAAGGAACTGAAAAGAAAGTACACTTGTGTTCCAATTTATTCTGAAGGTGATGAGAGAAATTTAAGTACAGGAAGAATTTATACTGTTTCATGCTCTGCAGTGCAATGCATTATTATACACGAAGTAGTTCTTCCTGTTCAACAGTTACTCCAGGAACAGTGATACAATTAGTTAAAAGGATATACCAGCAACAATCAGTTAATTGTGCTAATTGCTGATGTCTAGAAACAGCCTTAAGCTTCAACTACACCTGTCTGCTGAAGAGAGGCTGGCCAAAAGAACCATTCTTGTCCTTGAGGAAAGATGTTATAGACTGGCTCGTGTTTGCACTGCCCTCTGCCCAGCAGATTTATGTTAGAGGGATCTAGCTCAAGTGCTTCAAAATAGTCAAGGAATGAACTAACAACTCTTAGAGCATAGACAGCAAAGCATGCAGGGCTCAGGCCTCCTGTTTGGACCTCTTTTTCACTTAACAGAATAAATGCACTGTCAGATTCTTAAACATGAACAGATTTTAGAGAAATCAGCAAGGAGGAGCAAACAGTTGAACTCACTCTCCTCTTAATCGTCAGCCATGAGGACCAGAATTAGGGCATGGAGAGCACATTGAGAAATGAACCCGTTAGTGACTGCTAGTGATAACGCCGTATTTGATCACCGATGGTAAGTGTTGTTAGCATTATAAGGAAACACAGTAAGCTCTAGACTCTACTTCCCTTGATACGGCAAAGTGTCATACACAAGTCTTGCAATTTATGTTGTCAAAGGCAACTAAGAAATTAAAAACTTCAAGAAATGAAACTTGAAAAAATATTCCCACCTGGCAATCAAATCTAAATCCTTGGTTTGTTATAATAATCATACACTGAAACATGGTCTGTTCCAGACACATAATTTTTGAAAGAGCTGTTAAATTTCTTCCCCCTTCTCCCTTGCCAATGATATTTCACAATGCTACGTCACATTTAAAAATTTCATATTCTGACAGCAAGAATGAGTGGAAGGATTCACCTCACCATAGTTTAGACAATTTGCAGTATGGCCATCACCACCTGGGCTAGTTACCACAGCCTGCTGTAGTTTTAGTGGCCGAGGCCAGTTTGTATGAGGTTCAACAAGGCCAAGTGCCTGGTCCTGCACTTGGGTTACAACAACCCCCTGCAACACTACAGGTCTGGGGACGAGTGGCTGGAAAGCTGCCCAGTGGAAAAGGACATGGGGGGGTTGGTGACAGCAATCTGGATATGGGCCAGCAGTGTGCCCAGGTGGCCAAGAAGGCCAGCGGCATTGTGGCCTGCACTGGGAACAGTGTGGGCAGCAGGACTAGGGCAGTGATGGTCCCCCTGTACTGGGCACTGGTGAGGCAGCACCTCGAATGCTGTGTTCAGTTATGGGCCCCTCACTGCAAGAAGGACATTGAGGTGCTGGACTGTCCTGCAAGGAGTTGCTGAGGGGGCTGGGGGTGTTCAGCCTGGAGAAGAGGAGGCTCAGGGGAGACCTTATCACTCTCTACAACTACCTGAAAAGAGGGCGCAAAGAGGTGGGGTTGGTTTCTTCTCCCATGTGACAGGACAAGAGGAGATAGCCCCGGGTTGCACCAGGGGAGGTTTAGATTGGATATTAGGAAAAATTTCTTCACTGAAAGGGTTGTCAGGCATTGAAACTTGAAGTGGTTGAATCACCATCCCAAAAGGTATTCAAGAAATGTGTGAATGTGGCACTTAGGGACATGGTTTAGTGGAGGACTTGGTAGTGTTAACGGTTGGGCTTGATAATCTTCAAGGTCTTTTCCAACCTAAGGGATTCTAGGATTCTGTTAAATATGCTGTAGAGATGTTTATTTTTCTCCACAGACTCTAAAAGAATGTCATGGGGAGTAGCTAACAGTTATATAAATCACGTGCTAGTTATCTAGGTACCTAGTACATCTTCAATCTGGTCTCAGACCATGACCATCAGACCAGAACAGATTTCCTTTGCATCTCTTAAAAACCAAGTGTTGAAGCTTGGTTCATAATGACACTGCCTTACTCAACAAGGTAACACCTAACTTCCAGGTTATTTGTCACCTTCTGGAATTAAAACATAAACATAAGTATGCGCTGACTCTCTGTACAATGCACTGTATTGTTAGATACCAAAGAATGGAATTCTTAAAGCAGAAGTCACCTACAAAGCAGATGGCTGCACAGGGGTTGGACCTAAACCCATTCCCTGAAAGAGAATTAGGTAGCAAACCTTGAACCGAGAGAAGCACTGCTCTCCATTTGGAAATGAAAAACCCTGTTCTGAAGTCAGATGCCTAAGTCATGTCTGGTTCCTCAGAAGAAGGTAAGGAGGAAGGAGACACTTCAGGCAAAGAGATCACAATTTTGTCCCTCACCTCTAGTCCATCTCCAGAGAGATGACAAAGCAGAAGTTCAAATCTCTATACCCGAGTTAAGCAAAAGACTCCTATTTCATAGGAGACTGCCCGAGAGAGGAAATGATCCAGTTTGCCAAGGATGTCTCTTGAATGTCTGGGGGAAGGAGGGAGGCACACACAGAGAAAATATCAAGTTTACTTTAAAGGCAAGTGTCTAAGCACTGAGATGGCTATGGAAGTCAGGGTCTAACTCCTCAGTAAACCAGAATTCAAACAAAAACTAAATATAGAGAAAGAAATTGACTGCTTTCACAGAAAGTACATTTATAACACCATACCTAATAACAGTGCAACTTTCAGGGGTGCCATGTTAGATTTCTTTTGGGAGTTGATGGAGATGAACTGCTGGATGAGGTAGACTTTTGGTTTGACTCAGCACAGCTTCTCAAGTCCAAACAGACAAAGGATGTATCTGAAAGTGTGCCTGTCAGATCTGCATGGAAGGTCTGAATGGAGGGGAAGAGTTCGGCTGTATGGGGAATGCAACGGGCTTAGGAGTAATATAGGCAGGAATACTCACAGTGGGGAAAAGTTATGTCCTGGGAAAGAGTAGCTTAATTTTCAAAGCCTGGATGGTTCTGGGTATGTCTAACAGCTGAATTACAGACACCTATGAAGTCTTTTTTACATAAGGTGACATTCTGATGGAGTTTAGGGTTAGGTGGATGCTTTCTTGGACTTACATCTCTAAACCAGTAGTTAAGTCCTTTTATTTCCCTTGTGAATTAAATTATGTCTTCCAATAACGCATGGGCTGTTTCCCAGAATTCTGCAAAAGCAGTCTCATTCCTGTCTAATCACAAAAAGTTCCACTAAGCTATTTGAGTGAAGAATTACAATGTCTTACATGCACAAATGCAATAACAGAGGTAGCTCAAATGCTCCTTCCCCCTGAACGTATGTAAAGAACGCAGATGCTTTTATTCAGTGGCAAGAACCCAGCCAAAATCTTATGCAACAAGATTTTGCAATTCTCCTAAATCAAAAGTCTGGAAAGTGTTAGCACTGAACCTGCTATATGCTTCTTTCTTTCTTTTTTTTTTTTTTTGCCTAGCTCCACTTCCTTAAACCATAGTCTTTCTGAACTATTTGCAGTATTGGTCCCTAGATGTATGTGGCCGCTGCAAGATGGAGCCCTATTTAGAACTTCTGGGGCCCTACTACAACACAGCATATTACATGCAGTAAATAAGGACCTGTGAAATGGAAACAATTGCAGAAAATAAAAATGTTGGTCCACTTATTGCAAAGACTAATTCTGCTTTCAAGACAGCTTCGAAACTGTCACAAGTGCAATATAAAAAAAAAAATGTCTAAGCCACAGCAAACTCTATGGAAAAACAGTAAGGTTAAAAATAATATTAAAACATAGGCTGGGGTTTCCATTCAGAGCTAGAAATGTGTCGAGTTACGTTTCATACAAAGTACCGTTTCTTCAAAATAATATAAAAAGTAAAGAACAGTTCATCTAAACAATAAATCAAATAGAAGACAGAATGAGAGACTAAAAGTTCACACTTGATTTACTGTTAGTATATGAAAGCTTGAAATGGCCATACTTTCACATTTGGAGAGGATTAAGATGAATACCATGACTAAAATAAAAGTAGTCTTAAAACATTTTATAGCAACAATGAGGTTATTTATTTTTTTTTAAATAGTTTTGTGGAATTATATTTATACAGTACCAAATGTTTATTAAATGTCTCAGCAACAACGGTTCCTTTTCCCAAAGATCTGATAAACTGTTTTTTCCTATAAGACAGTAAGTGCAGGAGAGAACAAAAAGCAAAACTCATCAGCGCAGGCAGAAATACTTTTTTTTAAAATTAATTTCTTGCATACATATATATATATAAACATATCGTCTTAAAAATGAGTTTCTGAGGACAATGCAGTTGATAAAGAACCGTAGCTTGATGAATACTGTTAAACTGATGCACTTGTAAATGAGAGGGATTGGACGACTGTAATGGTTTTTTTGAATTTGATTTGAACTCTTTGGGACAGAAATGAAGAGCTGGAATATCAGAAATGTATCTAAATTTCTACTGAAATTTAAACCTTCCCTCTAAGGTTCAGATACATAAGGGCATTCATTTCGTGATGAAAACATGGTGAAAAACATTTAAAAATATAGTACTTTCAAATTCCAACAAAGCATCTGGAGTTATACCAGAGACAGAATTTTGTCCACATTACTTTTATTGCTTCAGCAGAGCGTATGGTATTTTGCTATTACTTTAGTAATTTTTATGTTCATATGAACTAAATTTAATTTTTTACTGCTTATGCTGTGCTGAGACCAAGGATTTTTTAAGCATGAGCTTATACGAATACCACCCAAATACAGCTAAAAAGGGAATAAATTTTAGTTCCTTATCTTTTACTGAAACTTTGTACAACCAACAAGTGAACTATGCAGGATTTGCACACCTCTCCTCCAACTCCTTAACTATGTAGAGAGCCAAACTTCAACATTCTTCCAATTATATTTCTTGGAGGTGCTTATTCTTATTTCTAATAGGATCTGTACCATTCTAAAACTTTGTGGATTCATAACTAACAATTATGGCCTCAGCAGATGTACATTTTAGTATTTCAGAAAAGGTTTTGGAAGATAATTTCATCAACTACCACATTTCCCATTTAAAGTGGAATGCAGCTGTATGCTGGATTCTTTAGATGCAGAAAAACATTTCCATTTGTTCGTATCTGTGCTAAACTTGACCTAACTATAAAAAGTTCAGTAAATGTTAGTATTGTTTGCTATGCCCACCTCCCTAATTCTTTTGAGTAAGCTTTAAGTTGTTGGCCAAGACAAAGTCCTCAGTCCTGACAATTTATTAAATATTTTTAATACATTTCTAATGCTTGTGATTTTTTTTTTTTAATCTGTATAGAGTCATTTAAGATGAAGAGCTTCCAGGCAGAAATACTGCACACTTGATTTGAAAATATGTAAAACAGTATAGCTATATATCAAAATGGATCCAACATTTCCCCAGTGCCTTTATACAGAATAAATGCAACATTGAATCACAAATTATTTGTTTCCTATCAACACTAGAAAAATACTTTTAGGTCTTGGAATACTAATATTCCTCCTAAAGAAGTTTCCATTTGTTAAGCCAGATAGCTTAGCAATTGTCAGGTTGAACAAGATGGTTCAAAATTCTTTTACTAGTGACACGTTACAAAGAAATAAAGAACCTACTTGTGTTGAGAAGTAACAGTGCTTTCATACACAGGAACTCTTCTTGGCTAACTTGAAGTCTGACAAATTCCTGTGGGAGTTGCCACATGGATAGACACAGGGAGTAGAACGATGATTCTTTCATCCTCTGTCTTACACCCAGAAAAGGTAAAAAAAAAAATTAAAAAGCCATGAAAATAAAGAAAAGGAACGGCTCCGGTATTAATTGCTTGAAGGAAGTGCCTTTTGAGCAGTTTATGTACCACATTACAGAGTTTAAAGGAAGAGGTTATACACACAAAAAGAATCCTGACTCTTTTTATACCTACACTAATTTTTTAATCGTAATGAATGTGCTATTGTTTTGGATGCTTAATCTGTTACTGCTGCCCAGAACAAAAAACCTTGCAGACTATCAAAGATGAATGGTAATCAACAAAAGAAATGTTTTTTTAATTATTCAAAAACGCTCTAATAATTAGTGTGAAGTACTTTCTTTTCTTTCAGAAGTTGACACATTTTTACATTCGCTGAATCGAAGATAAACCCCAAAGTTTATGGAAAACTTGTTCTTAGGTATGGCAAAAATGTCTGCATCAAAATACATTGTTGCAAGTCTAACAATGTACTGCTAATGGCAATGATACTATTTTGTAGCATTTTAAGCCATTAAAGAAACAGTTAAAAATATGCAAATATATACAAAGAGTATTGAAGTAAACTTAGACATTAATACAGCCTTATCTAGACTCCTGCAGTAACTAGGACAAATCACACAAGGAAATACATGAAGTGTTTGTTTTTTTGCACCACTGCAATCTTACTTTTCTCTTTGAGATTCTGGTATACTATTTTATTGCATGTATTTATGGGGAAGGCAGTTTTCAACTGAAATTACTGCACAACAGCATTTCAGAGTTTGTAAACTGAACTGAATTCACTGTACATTAACAGGAAGATGAACATGGGCTAATTCTACAAAGCTGCATCCCGCTCCAGATGGATTAGGTGCAACAACAAGATTAAATTTTGCCTGTCCTCCTCAAGAAGTTCGTTTCCGCATTCCAACCTGACTGCAGATAGTGCCATCAACAATGCAAACAGCAGATATTTTCTGTGAATAAGAGACTTGTCTCAATGCACTGACTTTTATTCTTCTGTTACTTAAAGTGTTACTGTCACCTTAAATGAAAATTATTTCAGCTTTGTTCAACATCTGATGTCTCGGACCAGCTCTTAAATGACTTAAACATCAAAATTTAACCCATTAGATCTGAAAGGACTGGTTACTTCTACAGCTACTTTAAACTTCCCTTCCTATTCCTTTCTGCAGACTCTGTTTCTAAGTAGTATCTATGAAGGGCATGCTTAAATGCTGTTCTTAGTCATGTTTTCAGACAATGCAAAGTATAAGTAACAGTAAATCTTTCTAGGGCTTTAATATTAATTCGTTACATCATTTTCAAATTAACACTTCTGGCTATATTGGTCTGAAACTGATGCTACCAAACAAGTTATTCTGAAGAAGCATGACAACTCAGTTCACTAAATGACAGATCAGCTGTGAAACTGCCTCTGGATTGTGGTTTCATGGTCATTTTGAAACAACTCAAGTATGCGTTGCACCTGTAGAAGGAATTTCCACTATCACTTTCCACCTCCAGGTGGGTACTCCTGCTATTCCGGCATCAGTGCCTGCATGTCCACGTGGTGAGTCAGATCAAGGATCACCTCCATCTGCTAATTAATGGCCTTTTCTGGGGTGTTTCTCAAGCACATCATTTCCTTTTCTGTGCAGCCAGACACTGTTTGATCCAGCTTCAGTGAAATCATGGGGATGCATAACCAGGGCAGGGAGGCAGGTGGAGTTGACTTCTGCTTAAAGTGATCATCAAAGTACAATCTTAGAAATCACTGTGGACAAGAAAGTTGCTTACATTTTACTGACCTAAAAGGTAACTTATTTCCCAATAAATAGTTAGAGCTCTGATTTAGTGCCAGTTACTTTTCATGTCTGTTTATAACGTTCCTGATGAAATGTTCTGCAGTCAAGAGAAGGGTATGTTGTCAGTTCACCTCTTTCTCCAAGTAGGTCTTGAGCTGCAAACAAGAAGCTGTCTCTGAGGGATTATAACTAGGGTTCATAAAGCTCAACTCTATTCTTGAAGAAAGTCTTCTTCACAGGCAGCAGCAGTGTTCCACGTACCAAGTAATACCCAAGACGATGACCTGACTGCCTAAAGCCATCTCACTCTGTGGTTCTACTTAATGTAACCATGAGATATATCACAGATTGTGCTGGGACAGAAAACAGGCAGAAATTCTCTCAATCTCATCCCTTCGAAGATACTCAATTTGTGCAGCACAATTAACACAGAAGGGAGAGGAAAAAATGCATTACTCTATAACGTCAAAGTGATTTACAGTCATCTGGAAGAGAAAAGGTCAGGAGCTCCAGAGCCAGCTCTATTGAATATTTTCTATAAAGAACTTCACTGGCAAGAAAAAATAGATTTTAAATTCAGGTGCCCAGATCTGCAAATCCACCTCTTAATCCTTAAATGCATATGTCTCACAAGAAAACCTGTTAAACTTCCATTTCACTTCACAGCATTTTTATGATTTTGAGAAAAAATAACTAAGAAAAATGTATTAAGGAAAAACAAATGGGGACATTAAATTATGTTTTACTGTTCCTGAAAACCTCCCATGTATAATAACTCCAGAATCTAAAATTACAGCTTTGAAAATATTAATGTGCAGAACTGAAAAACTAACAAAGACTGAGATTAAGATTATCTGAATTCTTCATCATATCGAAGGAAAATCTAGGCAAATAATCCCCCCCTTCCAACCAGAAAAGAGCAGTTTCACATATTTTATCCACCTTTTCCCATAAAAGCTTTCCCAAAGTTACTGAACTTTAATATGATCAGAGGACTTTGCTGTTAATTTGAAAAGGAACAAGTAATGAATGAAATCTTGGCCCCAGTAAAGTCACATTCTCATTGACACAAATAAGTTAAAAATGTCATTCATGTTATGCAACAGCAGAGTCTACTTACTCATTCAGAATCAGATCTGGTGCAAAATATAGCATCTGACCACTGACATGTTTGTATGATCTCCATCCCATTGCAAAAACCATTAGACTCATCCAGGAATACTGGATGAGGGTTATCTGATCATCAATATGTAAATTCCGAAATCCTGGAAATTAAATTAAAAGTTAAAATACTTTATAATTCTCATTTAGACAACAGTTGAGTAGGTGTGCCAAGATTACAAATTTGAGCTATAAAACTTAGAACACCTAGGAAGACGAGTGCTTTAGGGGATGCAGCTCTCATAAGTTCGTAAAGTTTGTATAACTGCCTACCTCACTTTGTTACTTAACCTCTTGTCTTTTTGTTCTCATCCACTATTTTGAAATGATCAAACCAAAATTAACTTTAGCAATCAGAACTGACTATTTCAGGAAATAGGAATGCATCTCATTTTCCTTTTGTAAAAATATAACAGTTTGTAACATGATCACTGTAACCAACTGTCATTTAATACAGATAGTTTGGACTTTTAACATGAGATACAGCTGTAATACAATAAACATGCACATATGAATATCTTTATTGCATTTAACTAAAGAGAATTCAGTTGTGTGCTTGGCTTTGGTAATTTTTGTCCTTTGATAACTTTAAAGATTGCTGTGAAGTATCTGAGTCCATCTAACAGCTTCCTGCCACCGGAAGCGGTGGCCCAGTTCTTCATTACCTGGTCCTGTTACCCCCTTCAGGCAAGCTCTGGCATTCATGCCACCCCTCAGTGAACTGGTTCAGCTCATGAAGCCATCAGAAAACTAAAGAGGGTAAAAAAAGGGGTTGTCTTCCTCTTACTTAATGAGATGACTCAGTTCAACCAAGAAGTCTGACAGGTGCAAGCTGCAATGGGGAAGCGCGGTGATAAGGACTACGCATCCCTGCAGCACTGAAGTGTCAAACGGACCTCACATGAAAACCATATTTCCAGGCCTCCTGGTAAATATATTCATTTTTATATATCCCAGGATCGGGCCCCTATGTCCATACAGTGCATGTACATACATAACGACATTTTTGGAAACCAGTGTTGGATCTTCATAGACTCATTTACATCTTGTTACCAGTCTATCTGTGAGCTGTTTTCTCTGTTTTCTAATTTTTCTCTGTTGCTTAAAAAAATGCATTTGAACAATGAAGTATATGCAGAAATGTATAAATTTTTTCACACCATAAGAATGAATAATAGAGTAGGAGGGGTTAGGATGGAAGGGCTGTTATAATGATCACATACAGGAACTCTCTGGGCTTCTGTTCTTTTTTGGAATGAGTCTAAATATTTAGATGCATTCCTTTAAGAGCGCCCTCCTATTAAAATCTATTTGACACATATAGTAGCTGATGAAACTGAAGGTGAATCATTTTAGAATTTGTTAAGAATTAACAGGCAGACAATGACTGCTCATCTTAAGACATGTTTGCTTAATTAGAATTCACTACATACAAGTGTTATTACCTGGTAGCAATTTAGACCACTTGACTACACAAAGAAGTTGCCTCTCACAAAGATGATTTAGACTGGTCAGCAAGGAACTCGGTGTTTCAGGTTTTGTATTGTCATAACCAGCATAGACAACTTCTGGCTCAATGCCTCGTAGAACACTTATCATTGGGGGAACAAACTGTATTTCTTGATTTGGAGAAAAGGACAGCCTTTGGGTTAGAGACTGGCTTTCATCTTGAAGGGTTGCTGGCTGCTGGAGTGCGACATCTAATGTTCTCACAACCTTAATTTTGTTAAATTTTTTTAATTTTCGACCTGTAAAAGAAAATTGTTGATCTGTTGAAAAGAATTAACCAGAAAAATTAATATTTTCCAGTTGTGCCAGATTACACTTTCAACATATACAAGAAAACAAGAACAATCTTCTGAGTAAGTTTTCTATTTTTGACTATTTACATAAAGGAAGTGTAAGAAATAATAATGGAAAATTCTTAAGAGTTTCTCCCTCCATATCCTCCTCCCTTCACTAAGAGATGAATGGCACCCACCCATTAAAATTATTGCCATGAATTCTAGGTTACAGTAACCTCATAAAGTGTTTCCTGGTTCAGTTCCCACTGTTCTATCACATGCCGACAGCTGAGCCAGCTGGCTCTACAATCCAGTTCCTACTCAATGTTAATTAAGGATACTGTTTCTTTTTTCTCCCTAATATTCAGAAACAAAAATGCTAGTAATTAATTACTACACACAAAAATTCCTTTCCTGCAGTTTCCACAGAGGCATTTTGGTTTCATGGCTAACTTCTTTTTTGGTGATCTGTAATGTAATATTTCCCTCCTGTTTACCAGAAAGAAAACAGAATTCAGGGGATGACTGAAAAGCCAGCAAATACTGTAAAACCACATGTCAACACTTCTAAAACTCTTCACTTTCTAGAAGATAATTTATCCTTCTCAGTATTTGCAATTCTTATTTCCATACTGCAGTGGTTTGAAGAATACTAAATTAAAAAAAAAAATAATAATACATTTACACTTGTTGAGGTGTTGCATGCTTTCACAAGAACAGGAAAAGAGCTACATAAAATTTCACTGGATGAAAAGAAAAACTATGCCTATCAAATTACTGTATCCCTGAGAAACTGAATTCTAAAATGGCAATATGCAAAAACCACTATAAGTATAGGAGGTGAACGGAATAGGGTAACATTATGCATCAATTTAGTTGAACTAAAATCCAGTTTATAACATGCATATCAAATTGTTTTTTGATAAATGGTATACTTATTTACAAGTGAAAGATTAGACAAGTGAATTTATCATAGCCTAAAAGGACACAGACTTTTCCCTCTCTTTCTGCCTTCTTTTCATTTTATTTAAAAGTAGTGCCACGCTGTCAGAATGCAACCATGCACCAAACTGGCCCTAGGACACCAGAGTAGAGAAGCATACCTAAATTTCAAGCACATATTCTGAATCCTTTCTCAGCTGTTTATGGAAGGAATTGAGAGATGCTAGTATAGTCAGACTCCTCTATTACTTTCCTCCTCAAAAAGTTCCTGTCTTCCAAACTACACACTAAATCTGGAAGTTCCAACACAAATGGCTTTACTTAGGAACACGCCTATTCTACTTCGTTCAGGTCCTTGTTTATCATAGAAGATAGCAAATTCTATGAAAGTCTACTATCTCTATTTTGGAAGACCTAGGACGTACAGAGAATTAAACCAACATTTTCAAAACATTCATTACTAAATGGGTAGTATAACTTTAAGCAAGATTAAAACATCAAACACAGAAAAACTTCTTATGTTATTTCTAAATATTTTATACAGAACAAATTCTATTACTTAAATTAATTATTCTTGCTGTACACTGGCACAGCTGGAGGCAGAATCAACCCTCTTGTTTGTGAACCAGACAGCACTGAGCAGATGAACACGATCTAAAAAGCCAAAACTGGCTTTTAAAAAAAAGTGTGTTATCCCATCATAAATATGCACATTTATAAATTTCACACAAAAAAAAGTACATAAAAGTGCAAAACTTCAATTTAAACTTTAAAAGTATTTAAAATCCAAAGTAATATACTAAACAAAATTTCAAGAAACACACTTTATTGGTAGTGCAAATATCAGCCAATGAAGTCAGGGCTCACACTCCCACTAACATAACTGTGAGTAGAATTAGCTTAGTATGAAGTGCCCCAATAATCTTATGCTCATTTTATCACTTGTGGTAAGAATGTAAGCACTAATGAGCCATTAACCAGAAATAAAGAATGAAACACAAACTTACACCTTATGTTACAGCTGAACCAAAAACAAACTCCAGAAGAATAGACAATATATTACGACGAGACCTAGGGCCAATTTCTATCATAACAAAGCTATACATAGTCCTAAACATGCTGGGAATTTCCCATTAACTATTGGTTAGGCATGAAGGAAAACAGAAGGAACAATGCATTTGATAGTTCATAAATAACAATTTCAGGTATTTTCTGAAATAATGGCTTCAGATACTTTTACAGTTCAGAGAACAAGTAAAGAAAGAAACCAAACAGGAGTGTTTATCACATGGAAATGTTAGTAGTTAATAATTACCCATGTTTCCAAGTGATTAAATGTATCAGCAGTAATGTCACACTGGCTTGCAGAATTGCTTGTGTTTATTTCTAATCATGTTGCTTAACAGCCACCAGTAAACCAACTCCACTTGTTACCTATCTACTGAAGAGGTGACTATTAATAACTCGCAGTAAACTTTCCCATCTACCACACCATGTCAAATTAATGCAAACTCTTAAAAAAACAGCAGAGATGTGACAACAGCTCAATTTTTCAACTGCTGCATACAAAAAGATCCAGATAATCTCCTGTTGTACGACAAACATACGTCTCCACTTAGTCCTATAATGTGTGAAGAATATGTATCTGCACTGGCAACTATTAATCTTAATATTTTTTAAAACCTGTCTGTGCATACTTAGACAGCACACCTTTTCTTTGTAACATTTTCATTAATTTGTTTCGTGAGACAGCCAACCACTCAAGCAGTTTCTTGGTAGTCACGGTTCCCTTTCCCCCACTTACTATAAATAGCATGTGTATAGTGTTTGTGTACTACATGCTCTTAGAAAACAAAGAAATTTAAAGAATAAAACCTACCTAATCTCATTATCAAATATATTATGATTTTCTCCTTAATACATAATTCTGTATTTTAATGTTCTTTTAATTAGGTATACAGAACCATACTGCCAATCAGACATCACTGACAGTAGACATTTCATATTAAAATGACTGGGTTTCTAGTAAAAGTGTAACATCTCACTATCCTTCTCCATTCCCTGTAATCAGGCGAAAAATGTCAATGATTCATTATTCTTGACAGAACACTATGGCTCTGACTTTAAGGTCACTATGCTCTTACGTTTTGTGTAGGAGAACAAGCTGTGTACACCTTAGGAGGGCGTGTAGAAAATAAAGAAACAAAGCAGGAGTAATACATCTTGATTTTAATAAACCCTTTGATGCTACCCTAGAAAATATTAGCTGGAAAATTAATTCAAAATTGTCTCAATGTAATCACTGTAATGTGGACTGAAAGCTGAATGAAACAATGAAGACAGTGATAATTTAGCAATACAGCAGAATAAGGAATCTGTGATAGTCAGCCTGGGAAAATTAGATTCACTGATAGGAAATAAAAAAGCTGGGTATTTGCTTATTCCAGACAGAGCTACCTGCTATGCTGTCACGTAGAAGTCTAGAAAGTGAACAGATTAATGTGCCCAGATACCAGATGATAAAACTCAAAGACAATTAACATTCCCACAGAGAATGATGATTAAGGAATTATGAAATGCATGTTTTCATTGACACTTTCCTTGTATATATTAAGAAAGAAGAAACAGTCCATATAGTGAAATCAATCACTAAAGCTATTTACTGCTACCCTATAATTTACTTACAAAATAATACAATTTTCAAAACAACTCAAGTTCATTTAATTGCTTTGAAATTAGGGTCGCAAAGTGGAACCACTGTCAATGTAATATAATCTTACTCTCCACCTATAAGGTTGCTAGTCAGTAACATTCACTGGAAGATGTGTACTTCCCCAGCTGTAAGTTTAATTACTCTAGTAAGAATCTCTAGAATCTTACAGTTAACATCCTGCAAAATCTTGGTCTTTCTCACCTTGATTAAGCAATATTGGAGGTCTGTGTTCAGTAACTGAAGGCCAGCATTAAGCAACCAAGTAGCAGGAGTAAAAGAACAAAAGTGTATCTATGCAAGTTCTGGATGGTAGAAACCAGAAAACGCACAACAAATCTTAATATGTAATAGGCTGCACACACAAGAAGAAACATAAAGTACTGACAACTCTGCTTCATTAAAAATATTCAAGGGTGTATCTAAGTAGGTAGAAGGTCTAGTATGTATCCAATCTGTTCCATGAATTGGAAATTTGGTTATGGACACGTACAACCTGGGGAAAATGACTGAAGCTCAGTAGCATCCCATATATGAATCATGCTGTATTATCAGCATGGTAAGTCATGGGTAGGAAATATTCATGTGTGATACAATAAAGGAAGTGTAAGAAATAGCAGAAGAGCAAAAGGAAGAATGATGACACTAACAGTAGAAAGAGCATTATGGTTAAACAGTCTATCTTGAGACTTCTTTTGTTCTGAATTTTAAACCCTCATTTACAAATAATATAATCTCACTCTAGTTTTCCCCTTTTTTTTTTGCCTACATTTGTCTTTTCTACCCCTCCAGTATTAAGCACTCCATTTCTGTATGCATAATAATTAGCTTCCTAATCCCCACAGTAATCTTGACACCAGTAAGACCACCTGAAATACTAAACTCAACCTGATGGAGCTAAGGAAAGAATAGAGATGCCACAGTCCTGGCTCCGTTTGATATTTCCCTTCCTCCATTGTCTCAGTGTTTTCTTCTTCCTATTTTCTGCACAAACCCTTCTTTCCAGAAGATCAGGTCAGGGGGGATATCAGGGCAGAGACCTGATGAGACCCCGTGCCCCTCTGAGAACTACAGGAACTACACTCAAAAAACAGAAGACAGATTTGATTAGGTATGTTTAGAAAAGGGCTAAACAACACCAGAAAAATGGCTAGATAGAACCACCTAGCTCTAAATACAAAGAAAGTATTCACACTTGCTTAGTTTTAGCTGAGAAAAAAAGGTGATCCAAAGAGCAGGAGGACGTCTTTACTCCCTTCATACATGATGGTAAAGAACTGAGAGTCACAGCACCTTTATCCTCAGGTTTTGGTTTCAAGTATGAGGATGTAACATCCTCATATGAGGACACACTGATGAGGACATACAGTCTCCCAAATACTGCTAGCAAAAACATCCAACTTTTTCTGTTTTAGCTATTTACTCCCAAAGCAAAATGTATGTATTAAAAAACACTAGGAAAACTAGCATCCTTGAACGCAGACAAAATGTAGAATGAAGTCAAGCCTTCTGGCTACTTTTCCTGTGTAGAACTACTATGCAGAACAGTGCTGAAGCAAAAGGACTAGATGATGCTAGTGAGTCATGGCTCTTCTGCTTGTTGAAACAGTGCTGCTTGTGATGTTAAAGTACCTGGGGTTTAGTTACTGTTGTTATCCAGGCTATCATAGATGAAAATTCAGGTTAGATCACTATCACACTCTTGGCTGTACAAAATTCACAGCCAGGAATGAATTTTTACCTGTATTCTACATCAGTTAGATTCATAGAATGGTTTGGGTTGGAAAGGACCTTTAAAGATCATCTAGTCCATCCCTCTCGGCCACGGGCAGGGACATAATTTCATAGATCGGGTTGCTCAAACCTTACAAGCTGTCCCAAAGCCTACTCATCTCCAGCGCTCTGGGGTGAGAGGGAAGCAGTTTGGAGAAGACAACTCACGGGAGAGGCAGTGCTGAAAGTCTAGGGAGGTTCAGGGGTACAACGCAGAGTCCCATCAATACCACAGCATCACCTTTCCCTCCTCTCATCCCGCTGGCTGTTCCCTGGAGCTGTGTCACAGTAGCTTATGGAAGATGAATTACTGAGAACCAGTAGCAGCTCCTTACTGGTTGGGAACTACTGATTTCTGTCACCAACAAAAGTATAAAATGTAAGAATGACACAGTGGCCATGTGTGCAGAATACTCCAACTCCTAAGAGTAATACAGGAGCTGAAAGCATACAGCTGTGCAATCAAAATGTCAATCTGGAAACTACATAAACATTTTAATTCATGAACAAACACAGATTAGCAAGATAATGAAATTATCCTCAGTATATAATACCAGTTCGTCCTTCAGGGCAAAAAAAAGAAAACTGAACACATAAAAAACAGAGAGGAAGAGAGATGTTTGATGCACTAATATTAGAAAGAATCACGTTTTATCCTTCCTTTTTTTAAATTCCCTTTGAGACCATATTTTTTCTATTATCTTTGCATAGCCATTTTCTTACACTCTTAGCCATGTATTTTTGAGCTTTGTGCTGACCCAAAAACTTTATATAGCTAACGTTCTCATGAAAAAATACAGGAGAAATATGCATCGTTCCTGCTCGTTTGCACAGCAAAACTTGCCATGTGACTACCTGATCCTACAGCATTTTCTCCCTGCAGGTTTTCAAAGACATAGTGCTCAATTTTGATTAATGCTACATAAAAAAAAAAAAAAATCTGTTCCAACAAGAACTAATACAAACATAGGAACTCCCAGCATCTAGTATGTGAAGTCTGTAGTGTTGGTGTAACTACTACCTGGTCCTCATGGGTGGAACAGAAGGATATAAATTTGCTGACATGTACTCAAAGCAATGATAGAAAGCACAACAGAAAAGAGAATGGGATAGTACTGATTCCTGATTTTAGTGTCAATTTGCTTCTTTATTTTTTACCTAAATCAAATTTTTTGTCCCAAAATTATTAATAAATAACACACCAAAGACACAATTCCTGCCCGTGCAAGAGAATAAGGGTACACAGAAGGAGAAATTCCTACAGAAAGGTATTTTTGTTCCAGATTTCCAGACTCATTGAAGAAAAATTATAAGGAATTTTAAAACGTCAAGTAATTCTTCTCAAACCAACATTTTATCGTGTTTCTTTCCTTTACAGTATCAAAGTAATGTTCTTTAAACTCTACAGATTAAAGTTAGTGTTCTTGACTGCCTATTTTTCTGAATGAGATTTGAAAAGCAGCTCACCTCCCAGGACCATCCCCGCTTGACAGCACTTCCTCAAGCGACATGCTGGACAGTTCTTTCTACGAATTTTATCAACTATGCAGTCGTTTCTTCCAGCACATAAATAGTTGTGCTGCCCTGCAGGCGAGAGAAAAACAGGATTAATGCTATGCTTTCCCACATGACAAAGTTACTTATGCGTACAAATATTCCAAAACCAACAGAGGATTCAAAAAAAAGGACTTCTTCATTTTATGCTAACTTTCAAATAATCATGTGTTACTGTTTAAATACAGTAATTTATTTAGCGTGTTTAAGAGTGAAAATCCCCATCTGTGAAATTCAAAAATAATTCGTAGACAGTATGAACTGGCTAAATTACTGCGCCATCAATATTCCTTAAGTAAATCAAGCATGAGGACAGACCGGTAAGTTTCTTTCAAATTTATTTTTAAGTTATTGTTCCTGATTTTAAACAACTTAAGAAAATTTTGCTTGGATTGTTATGAAGTTTCCAAGAGAAAACTAAATTAAGAAGTTGGGGCAGTGCAAAAAAAGAACCCTTTAAGCAGAGTAAATTACCTCTGGTGGAGAAGCAGTTTTGTGCTAGACCTCCTCAAATACCAGCTGAACAGATGCAGCCAACACAGTCAAAAAGACAAACAGAAGGCGGCCGTAACCTTTTGGTTTATGTTAGCTCTTCATTTATTGTTTAATTCTGAAGGACTCTGTTAGGAAGAGCCTGTCATTACAGTATTAAAATGGAATCTTTTTAATTAAATTCTCTTCCAGAAGAGCAAAAAATTAAATTCAGCGGATATTGAACCCTAAAATCCTGCCTGTTTGTGCACATCACCTTTTATTCGTTTCTGTATTTGCACTTTCTTACCGGCATCCAAGAAGAAAACATGAAAACCAAAAAAAAATATTTTGAGAGCAACAAAATTGATAGAAGAAGTATGGACAAACTACAGAATTACCAGTATCACGGATATTTCCTTCACGGAATATTGTGGATGTGGACCTCTAAATATAACAGACATCAATACCTAATCTTTTAATTTCCACTAATTTCTAGATCAGAATTACAGTATTACTCATTACTCTAAGTTAGGCATCTGATGTCACCAGCAACAAACAAATCTTTATTCCACACAAATGTTGTAACTCAGCTTTTTTTATAACCCTGTTCTGTCCTTTCTCTGCACACGGTAAAATGAGCAACCGTTCACCAATAGCTTTTCTCCACAGAAGCAAGCCAAAATGCAAAAGAATTCTCAGATGAAAAAGAAGGATAAAGAAGAACATTCTATTCTAACAAAAGAGCTAGTGCTAAACTGGGAAACAATGTATTTGTTTCTTTGCTAACATTTTTTTTCAGATAATTAATTTACTTCTTACCCATACTTCTAAGAACAATTTGTTTGGTTTTAGTTAAAGAAACTCGATTGCCTGAAATTAACTTTTATAACAGCTTCTTTTTTTTTAGAAAATAACAGGTACATTAAAACAGTTGCCTCGTGCATTGCCTGGCATTTAAAAAGTATTTAGTAATGCAGTAAATAAGAAGAAATTCTCATTTACTTTGTCCAATTAATTCTAAACCCGGATTCCTTCTTCCAGTAAACATTACCAAAAGTAACCAAACGAATAAAAAACTGTCCTGCTTTTGGCGGCAGACCAGGAAGCAAAACACTTGTTTTGAACATGCCTTCCTTGGGATTATTTCCTCATCTTGCTTTGCCTTTATTAGCTACAAAAGCATTCAATCTTTTGATAGGCAACAATAGCTTTAAAACTGTTAATTTAACTAAAATCTACCAAGCATCAGATTGTCTCTGCACTGTGGCGTTCTGATGTTTTATGCACAGTTAATTTACAAAGGAATGCTTAAGCGTTGTTTTGTTTGTGGGTGTCTTGTTTTTGTGGGTTTTCTTTGGTCCCCTGAAAGGTATCTCTTTACTAGGGAATCCTTTGGGTCTACAAAACATGGCCCATATAACCCATGTCCAATACAAGACCAAAAAATGGACAATGTAGTTCCAGTACGGCAGTAAACTCTCACAAGCAGCTCACAGTGCCACAGGCATTCAAGCTGTGCTTTTCCCCCAATAATGACACAGAAAAATGCTGCTCTACCAAAGCTAATGCCATATCATGAAATATTACTCTTCAAGAACTCAGAAAACACTGTTTATACATTCTAGAATGATGTCAGTATTTAGAATTGGCTCTTGATACAGTATGAGATTTGCGTACTCAACACCCAAGTGTGTGCTCTCACTGCTAAAGGAGGATAAAGAGTTTTGGTAGAAGCAGTAATGGCAACCCTATAACAGGAAATTATCTGGAAAAACAGAAGTTAATAGCTTGATTTATACTGATACACATTTAAATAGACTATATTATTTATATAATATTTACGCATCTAAGATTAAGCATTACAAATCAAGGATGCAATACACTGCAAAAGTTTAAATTTACAGTTACGCATTTCAGTTTAGCTACAGCTCTTAAAAACGTCTTCATAACTTAGGGGTTATCAGCAGATCCAACTTCCACTTCAATTGAAAACGCATGAATTACTCCATTATTACATAACAACTCACAAACTGCTCATCACAAATCCAAGATTGAACAACATTTTTACTATTTTCAAAACAAACTGTAAATAAAACAAAGTTATGAAAACTGCTCTTCAATGTTCCTATGTTCTAGAGTTTAAGATTAGACAGGATTAAATAATCTCTCTGTCCAGTGCATACCACAGAAGAAATCAAGTCTGTTCTTGGAATTTAGGCATAGTAAGAATTTGCTTCGATCCTCAGAAAGTGAGTATTATTCCATTACTTGTATTTAAAAACCTAATAATGACTAATGACCTAATCTTTATTCTGTCTTCACCTAGTTTATTTCTTCCATCAAGCCTCCATAATACCAGCATAAAAAAACAAGCAGCAAGAAAAAGCAAATCCCTGCCAGTGGAACCCTTCCATGAGTTACGGCGATAGAATCTCAGGCATTTCTTGATTCTTACTGCCAAACTCCTCCTTGTTTTCAAGACTGCAGGAAAGCCACAGGCAGATCCTCAGCTTTAATTACACCTTCATGTGAGTGTTCCACTCCACTTATCTCTGTCTAATCTCTCCCCAGCCCTCCCATCCCAAAGTGTACTCCAATCATTCTGATTCAGCTGCAACTTATCTGGAAAACATATCAGGTTCAATTATCTAGTATTTTTCATAGTCTTATGTGTCAGGGATTTTTTTATCACAGTCATCTGATTGGATCACATATCTGCAGATAAATGTTCTCATCTGAAACAGTTTCCACCATTATGCAGAGCTGAGTTGTGACAAACTGCTACTTGCTTGACATTAATGTTGAAGTGGCAGCAACCATCTGAAGGACAGATTGTCTGAGATATGGAAAACATGCCAGATATTTAGTTAATTTCAAAATTATGGGACAATATTTAGTTAGATGAAAGTGGCGTGTTTCCACGGGATGAGAAAACATTTATTTGAAAATACATTTGCTATATCTCAGTCTTTATGATCATCTATATTTTAACCAATTGGCTTCAATATGTATTGCAGTTACATTAAATGCATGTACTAATGAAGCATCTGAAAATTCCCCTTCAATTGGCAGCTTCTTTCTTTTATATGACTACTGTCATTATAATCAAGGGGAAAAAAAAACAGGCAGGGTAGTAATCGATTCACTAGAGCACAGGTCAGAAATTAAAGACTGGTATTTGTGTTTCTTACAAAAATATGAATATGGCAACTTTCTGGCAACTGCAACTTTCTTCAAGTCACTTATCAACGTTATCAGCTTGGGACCTAGATTTTATTGAGAATATGGAGAAAATACAGAGATGATTTCATGATACTCTCATGTTCCAGATTCTTGTAGGACAGCACTATGCTTAACCTCTATCAAAGTACATTTGTGTTAGCAAAGGTGGAAGCCCTAATGCAAACAGGCAAATACAATTTTAATTACTGTAATGACAATTGCTATATGGGCAGGTTTATATCAGAAAGTGGTCAAAATGCCAATGGTTCATACACACAAATAGGATTGCAGGTTTTGCTGTCAGTAAAGTTGCACAGATTGTATTACAGCACTGAGATATTTTAATCCAAAATACTGCTGGAAGTAGCACACACAGTGTATTTAAAAACTACACTGTTAACTTAGTTCACTGATCTTCTCCCATCACAGAATCATAGTATTCTATGATTCTATGACTTGCTGCAAGTCATTTAAAATCACTCAACTAAACTAATGAGTTGCAGAGATCTTACAGATGTGCAAAGTATGGAAAATGTAAGGCTTTATCTGCACCAGGGGTGTCACAGAATCACAGAATGGTTTGGGTTGGAAGGGACCTTAAAGATCATCTAGTTCCAACCCCCCTGCCATGGGCAGGGACACCTTCCACTAGACCAGGTTGCTCAAAGCCTCAGCCAGCCTGGCCTTGAACACTTCCAGGGATGGGGCATCCACAGCTTCTCTGGGCAACCTGTTCCAGATGCAAGCCACCAGTCACTTGTGTAAGTGCATCTGTGCTGAACTGCTGCCACCCTGCACAAAAGCAAAGCACTCGTCTGCAAACTCTCAGTTCCTCCTGTCTGCAAACAAAAGCACTTCTGCATCTTTTTCAATCTCTCCCAAATTTGAGAGAGAGAATCTCTGCCTCCCTGTACCACTTTTAACTGGCAAAGGTTTCTTATAAAAACAACCTATCCCCACCACTGGTTACCTGTTCTTTGCAAAACATATCGCAGTGTTTTATTCAGTCCCGGTTTAGACTTCTGTCTAAAAACTGCAGATATCTATCGTATCTCTTTGTAAATTACTGTATTGCCAAATATCTCCCCCATGTCCACTTTTTGCTTCCCGACAGCTACCCTCCAAGTTTTGCTCAATAATTTACTACCAATATGCTTTACCTCTTGTAATATTTTTCAAAAGTACTAATTAAATCAATAGGTTTAAAAAGATAAAGAGGTTACTCTTTAACGTAACTAAATTTGGAACTCCTTGTCAAGAATTCTTGTGGAAGCTGATAATAAACATGGTTTCAAAATAAACCACATGGAAAATAGGTTCACCTGTATCCCTATACCAAACATAATGGAGCAGATGCAGCTTGAGGAAAACTTTGACTTCTGGAAGCTAAGACAACATACTAGGTTTAGCATTACTCTGTGCTTGCTCTGACAGTCAGGTTTTCCATAACTAGGCAAACAGTCTAGCCTAGTTCAATATCAGAAATGGGAAACACTGCTAACTTGACCTTTGCTCTGATTTAAATCAGCCACTCTTCACACTGTTCCAGTGTGCTAAGCAGCAAATGTGGACTGAATTTGCCTCTCACCATGTCGGTTTATGAGCTTCGGTCTTGGAGAACTAGGAAACTATACTACCCACTTTGTAACAGTGAAAATACACGGTTCGTGTACCTGTATGCCATTACAGGCCACTACAGTCTCCAAGATTCCACACAGCTCAAATAATATTTTTTTAAATTATTTAATACCAATTTTGTTTCTGTGCCAACGGGTTCTCTAAAAATAAAAAAGTCCCTGAAGTAAGACTTAAGACACTATTTAACGAAAAACCACATCCCCCACTGACCTTACCACGCATAATCTTTTTATAAAAAGCCTGGTAGTTAGTGGGGAACTCACTTTCCATTTTCCTCTTTGCCCACTGAAATAAAATTCTCATTTCCCAAACCTTAAGCAGGTGTGCTGGCTACTACTCTCTAGTCTATACTGGTATAAAGACCTGCTACTGATGCAGATCTGCTTCACAGCAAAGAATTTAGGATTCAATGGACCAAAGAGGGCAAACTGTGGATAGCAGAGTAACTTGTGAATATATTCCATCCTGAAATCTTCTATTAGCTGTAATAATGCAGAATTCCTTTCTTCATAACAATATAGTTCAAAGTGAAAATACTAAAGAATGATTGCATCCCAAGTCAACAACAGCCTGGCAATCAGGGCTGCAAGGAGGGAAAGCTGCATCTGACTCCCTTCAGGCACTGGAGATGATGGACACAACTCTCATATCCTGGGTGACTGCCTTACCTTGTCTATGTACCCAGTGATGGGGTTTGTGTTTATAACAGGACCCAGTAATTCCTTCAACTTTGTGAAGCTAGTCTTTCCTTCCTTTGCCTGAATTGTACGTGATGAAATAAAGGGTTGAGTAAAAATGTTTAAAAAGTTCAAGAGAATGTAAAACTGTAAAAAAAGTTTTTAGAAGTTCAAAAGTAACGTAAAAAAATAAAATGTCCATACCTAAGTTAAGCCTTGTATTTTTTATAGTGTATTTTCCTTTTGTGACCAGATTTACAAGTAACTTTTGACATAATTGACCTAACAACAAACTATTGGTATTCTTCCACTACATTGTCTTCTGGTTTTAAGCATGTGATCTTACAGCCTTGTTTCAGGTTTTTTTGTTAAATGGACTAAAAAACAATGGTTAGTCTAGTGGGGAAGCAGCATTTTCAAACCACTATATATCTTGTACTGCTTTCCTTCTCTTCAACAAACCACATCTAATGTTTGCAACATCCTTTGACTGACTCTCTCCTCTTGTATCCTGATCTCAAAATCTTCCTGCCTTTTGCTGTGATTCCTGCAACATCATTGTTTTTCCTTCCAAAATCACATCTTCAGACAGTAACCTGAGCACATTGTTTTTATGCTATCTACAGAACAATTACATGTAGCTATCCTGTTTTCATTAATTTCTGGACAGAGCTAAAAGTTACAATCCTCTTTTTTACTCTTTTTAATTTCCTTGTCTATTCAATCATTTAGAACAAAGCCAAGAAAAACCAAAAACCAAACAAACAAACCCAACCAACCAACCAACCCCAAAAAACCACAAAATTAAGTCCTATTTCACAGGAAGTATCATGAACTGCAAAATACTACTTCATACTGATTTTCAGTTGGTTTGCTTAGATTGTTTACCACAGCAACATCTTGAAAGGCATAAAGTCTTTGAGCCTAAATATGGGAACTGACAACAGTAAAAATTTTCCCTAGCTAATATGTTTCAGAAGGAGATGCTGGCAGCTACAAGTCAGTATTTCCAGTTCTTTTCATGGCACTGTGTCTCAATTGCTCCTTGGTCACCATTTTCAAGTAATTAATACATCAGTGGTTAAATATGTAAAATGATGGATCTGTCAGCTATTTTGTCAGTAAGGGGCCTATTTCTTATAAATACCGAACAAGGGATTTGAACACAAAACCTACTTAAAAAGCACTCCCAACTATTTCAGTCTTATACATCATTAAAGTACCATTCCATCTTCCTGTCCCTGAGCGTTGTATTCGTCCACCAACGTAAGAAGCATCATATTTGTATTTCAGTCATTCCATCATTCTGACTTTAAAGTATTAGAGCACATTGCCATGATAAGTTTTTTTAATACATATATTCCTCTTATTCTTTGATGTGTCCTACAACTGAACTGGTGGAACAGGGTCACTCACTCACTCTAAGAATAATGAAGGTAGAAAAACCAGAAACATTAGTAGCAGAAAAAAGCAATGTGCAAAAAACCAGACACTGCTGCCTGATGACTGAAAACACCCAATGGACAACAAACTGCTAAAACGCCCTAAAGAGGGGATTTGCTTCACTAACTAGATTCTGAAGTGTGGATATCCAGCAAAACAAGTAGCATACACTCCCTTCTTGGGCACGAGAGAAAAACAGGCACTTTAGGATCCAATTTATCTTGAGTCTAAATTTTGGTTCTTTAATAGCCTACTGCATGTTAAAAACCAAAAACTGAAATACGTAACTGGCTGAAATACGGATGTCCAGGTGGTAAATGCCTACACCTTGATGCAAAGAATGCCACCTAAAATACTGGTTTTGAGGACAAAGAAAGATGGTATCATAACAACTGGACAAGGATAGGGTAATGTTCTCCTGGATCTCAATGCCTGCATGTAACTCCTTCTACGTTTTAACTACAAAGGACTCCAGGTTGTTGAAATGTGCTCAAATGTGAACCGATACTAAGCAACAGCCAATTGTGAAAAGGCAGGTATAAGCTGTGACTAGGTATAACTAGGAAACCTTGGATATATCACTACACATAATGGTAGGCTGTAAGACACAAATGACCATTTGTTAAGTCTTTCCATTCTGCTGTGTCTAAACCATCTCTTACTAGTACATCATCAGCTCTGTGGAACAGATGCACAGCTTAAGGAGATAGACACCATCAAACCTAAATCTATTTTTATCAGATAACAGTTTGACTACAAATACTTACATTTTATATACTTAAGTTATATAATCTGTAAGTATTTTAATACTTATTTACATGATATATTACATTATATTACTTTCATTCTGTATTATTTTATATATAATACTTTAAATAATATGAAATAAGTATTATATAGACTTACTACATTTCTTTTATATACTACAGAAATTATTTGCTATTAATGATATGGGTGGGATTTATATCACCACCTGCAGACCTGACACTCCTTTATAATAGGTGCTGAGAAATAGTTACCTTTAGAGTACTGTTATATTCACCCCAAGTAGATACCTAAAATAAGTCAGTGAATTCCTTCCTAGAAGTTCTTGTTTCTCTCCATTCACTGTAAAGTGAACTTAAGATGAGCAGCTGAGGTTACTCACACTGTGCACATCTAAGTTAGAAAAGAGGAGTATCCAGCAACACTGAGCAGTCAGTTAGTTGATGGTGCTCTTTAATATATGTAGTTTTACACTACCTGAAATAGTCTCCATTCCACCTGAAAAGGTCTTTAATGTAATATTTGATACTGTTGCTAAAATGCCACATAAAGTTATGCTAAACATTGTGGTAATTCACATTTCTGCAGCTGATTCTGTTCTAAGCCACAGCTGTCAGGAAAGCAGTAATAAGTCACAATGAGAGCAGTAGGAAGCCCAGCATTAGCACAACAGCCAAAGTACCAGAATGAATACAGTTGTAGCTCACTCAGTTGTTGTTCCTCATATGAACCAATTAATCAAATTAATGTTTGTCAGATAGCTGAAAAACAAATACTTTTGAAGTCAGAAGGATTATGAATATATACAATCATGTAACAGTACAGATTTTCCCTTTTCATAATGCAAATTCTTTGTTCTCACAAAAGTGACATTTCCCACTGGAATTTTAGGACCCTCAATCTACATGTGAATTTGGAAATACACTTAGCTTTCTGGATATTAACATATTTTGGTCATGTGCAAAATAAAAGAGCTTTAATAATACTAAATATTGTATTAAGTGAAAAGCATTTCCATCTCTCAACCTGCTATAGGTATGCTTTGCATGTTTGTTGTTTTCTACTTCATGAAACCTTCCTCGCTACTGGGTTTACAGTACAGACTGTACCAAATTCTGATGCCAAGATCCAACCTGAAAAGTTGGATTAAAAATTGGAAATCCCTGCAGAGTTAGAAAAAAAAAAAAGTTTTAAATCTGCTTCATCAATTTCACAGATGAAAGGGTCTCTATAGTATTGCCTTTCACTCTGTTTTCAGAAAGGATTTTCTATGAATGGTTGGCATTTTTAAAACTATTTGGCATGCTGTGCCACTTCACATTCTTAAGCTATGGAAAAGCACAACTGTTTAGCCCAGTAATTTTCTGTACGTACAGTATTCCACTGCTTACGTAGTGAATCACGTTATCATCACAAAACTGCCTGTACGTAACACGGGTCAGAAAGACCTGACAGAAAGTTCAGCTGAAGTCACGGGCGGCCCTCTTACTGTAAATGTAGCTCATCTTTACTTTCCTCCACGAGTACATCTCCATATGCAGTCAAAACTCTTGTGGAATCCCTACTTTCTGCCAGGTCGAGTTTGCCAAATTCAGGTCTCGGAGAGAAGAAAAGTTCACACTTTGTCAGCTAAGTGTTAGCTACTACATCTGCTTGAGCTCGCCCCCTGACGCTATTATCTGTACAGCGCTGTTACTATGAGGCACATATTAAAACTAGACAAATCTTCTATATAATCATTAGATCAATTTTGTAATAGAGTCTTAGGTATTTAAACAAACCAAGAGTTAATTTCTGACCCATCTGCTGTAATATCATGCATTTATGTTGGCACAAACTCCTCAATTTCAGACAAGTACTTTCATTAGGTGTCAATAATATACACAAAGTACAATGCAAATGCTTTATATAAATATAGAACAAAAATTAGAAGTGGGATTTTATATAGAAAATACAGCATGTTTTTTTCAGGATTTAGGTAATTTTAATTTTTCATTAGTAAAACTACTGCAAAGGAGACGCATTCAACAAAAAGCCAAGAACGCAGGCCATTTGTACAATAAGTGAACCAATGGACTAGTAAATCCATCCTTTTAAGGGATGAATGGAGAATGCGCAACCTCTAAAAGCAAATAAGTGTTTCTAAAAAAACAATCAGTATTTTTGTCCCTTAGGTACATGTTCTCTCCACTATGGGGAGCCAAGAACACAAAAGACAGAAAATACCTACCAAATCATTTATATTTAAGAAATTGTTGCCAACATGATAAAACAATTGTAAATCTACACTTTCATTTTAGTAATCCTCACACGGTTCTGACCCCCTGTGAATCTGTATGTGTATCTGCTAGTTATATTCAAGTGTATGTTTAAATCATACTTAGTATAGAATCATTTCTAGGTTCACCTGTACAGTTTTAAATGATTATGCAGTTTGAGCATTTTAAATAAGCTCTGGTTTTATTTCAAAAATATCAGAGATGAAAAATGGAGCTTTCTGGATAACATAATGGTTCATTTTGTCCCAAAGGAAGCATTCAACTAACACCGTATTTTCCACATAGTGAAATACATGGTGTATGAATAGGACAATTTCTGTGAAGAAAATTACATAGGCTATTAGATTTGAAACAGCCAACACATCTGAGACTACTGAAATAATTAAAATAGAAAACTGACACTTTCCAACAAATTTAGCATCCCTATATTATGGACCTTGCTATCTACACACCCAAAAACCTGTTAACATACGAAAAAGATCACAAAATACAGAAAATCCAAGAAGTAGCAAAAGCCATCTATTTCCAATCATGTTTTAATTTCTCATAGTGATCAGTATTTTATGGCAAGTACATGAAAAGTAGAGTTTTGATCATGAATTTGCACTCACAAAACTTTATCTTATTTGCATGAATTATTATTTAAAAAAAAAACAACATCTGTAGTAGTACTAAAAATTTTAAGAGGTAAATAATGCATTCCCACTCAAGAAATGATGGGCAGGGGGACATTTTTACATAAGAAGAATATCTTCAATCTAGACAATTGCCACCGTGAATTTTTAAACACTATTTTCTATTGCATCTACAATAAAAACACTGTTTCTTCTTACAGAAGAGAAATCTGTCATCATTCTTTCCGTTAAGAAATAAACCAGAAAGTACTTCAACTCTAAATGAAATCATGTATCTATTCATAAATGGGATTATTTCAATGCTAGTAATTATATGCTTCCATTAAATGAAGAAGTTCCCCTCCTTAAACAAACTCTCTGTAGACTTGCAATTTCTACACAAAAAGAAGTAACTGCATTTGTTCATCTTGCTCATGCCCACACCACTCATGCCTGTCATTTTTCTAAGGCTCAATAACCTGTATTTTTTTCTTATCACAGCCAAGTAGTCTGAGGTAGTTGTCTGTTCTTGGAATATTACTGAAAAAGCCAAACACAGTCCCTCACCATACTCTCAGTCTTTGGAATAATTTAAAAATTAAAAATAGAATTGCTTTGTAAAACATAAGCATTTTGTTTGTGTAATTGTGTTGACCTCTTATTTCTCTGTATGTCTGTATTCTTAATCTGGTAATATTCTGCAAATACAGACTTTGATTAAATAATCAGTGAAAAAAACCTTAAGATATTCCTACTACTAATTTACATGCCTTCTTGACATTTATCATTAAAATATTTATACTGAAGAGTAATGATATGAGGGTTTGAGCAGGTTCACCTACTACGCAAACACATCTGGGTATTAGTTTAGGAAAGAGATGAAATTCAAAAGTGTTGAAAACAAATCCAAATAACAAATTACAATATTACTGCATAGGTGAAAAAGGAATAGTAAAACATATTAAAACATGTCACTCAAAAATTACCCTACACTCATTCTTAAAATTCCAACTCCCTGTCTTTTGTAAAAGTGTATGGCTGATTTACCAAAACAACCAAAGCAAAAAATGTGAAGCCAAACCAGGAGACCAGGAGCCACAGTGAAACTGAAATGTATTCCTCTAAGTGACTTAAGGGACAAGTGTTTTCCTTGGAACCTAACACGTATGTCCCTCATAGCTTTCTCATGGATTCCATCAATGTATTAGAGAAAATGAGGCACTAGCTCAAAAGTACCCCTAGCTCACCTAGTCAAGTGTCATCACTTTGCAAGTACCTAGTACGTTAAAGGAAGAACAGGAGTCTATGCTTAAAGTAGAAAGTAACAGCACACTGAAACAAGAAAAATCTAATTACATTATTTGCTAAGATTTTAATTTTCCAATACTTCCCTTTTCATTTGAAGAGCAGTAGACTCTATAAAGTTGAATCAACTCTGTATCACAAGAAAATGCATGATGCTGTTTTTTATTTTAAGGAATCCTATACATTGAAACAATCTTTTTTAAGTGCATGGAGCAGGAATTTGAATATCCTAGTTCTGGCAGGGTAAGATAAAAATTAGAAAAGGAGACAAAACATAAAATGTAGAAGGATTTGTTTCACCACTTCATCAGCTGAACTATATAAAGCAATCTGCTCTTGTATTCATACCTCAAATCTCAGTGGGTATTTACGGACAAGGCATATAATCTAATACAAAAAAAGAAAAAATAAACATAGGCATTGCTGCTGATTTATTAAACCTGCAGCTTGACCTTGTAATTTAATGGTTATTTGGAAAAAAAGTCAAATTCATTTATTATCATCATGGCTTGAAATAGTTCAGTGTAACTTGAAATACTTCCATGAATCTCAGAAAGCCAAATTGTGCGTCCTGCAAGCAACAAAAATTCCAAGACTTCAAAAGCAAAATGAAGCCAAAATAAATTCTAATCTGCCTATCATTAGTTCATACCCACAAAATCTTCCTTTGAATAGTATCTTCCCTTTTAAAAACAAATTGTGTAACACACAAAGTTTTTAGGAAACTTCCTACTCGGAAAGACTAACTGATAAAAGATAAATAATAAACAGCAAATAAGAAAAGTAAACCAAGCAATACTAGAAAAAGCAATTAAAAAAGAATTTAGTTAGTACACACTGTAATATTTAAACAGTTGCCAGAACAGAAAACATTGCTACAGCAATAACATTTTTAAACATCAGCAATAAATAAAAGGTATGGCGTTAGCAATGCCCAAAAGTGTGTATTTCAGATAATTAGGAACAATGGCATCATATAGTACCTTCCATCGCTCTTTTAAAGAAGACTTTACAACTTCCACAGGTAAGTACTCCATAGTGGCAACCCGACGCCTCGTCACCGCAGATGAGACAAATCTTCTGGGGTAGCGATTCAAAACCGAATTGAGAACTTTGGCTGGGTTCTGTATCTGGCCTTCAAAAGAAAAAGAAAATAATTAAGAGAAATTAAATACACAGTTTTGCAAGTTAACTACTTACCTGTATCAGTTGGGTTTATGCTAAAAACTTTGTTTTAAAATTTGTTATCAAGCTACAGAAGGATATGAAAAAAATGAAGTATGACGGCCTTTCTGCTGAGGGGTTTGTCTCCACTACGGTAAAAGGCACATTTGTAACACCTGCCAGTCATCAAACAGATTAGTAGTGGGCAAAAAGCATAGTAGCATTCTAATCCGTTTTAGCTAAAAAAGGTAAAATCTAGGAGCTTTTTCGTAAAACGTTCATATTCCTCAACACCTCTTGTGAGTAAAGTCAGAATGACTCATACTCTTTTTTTTTTTTTTCCTGTACACAGGACGGTAGAGACAGAATCAAATACAAGTCAATTGAATTTCAACAGCCCCTTGCAGACGGGAAATAACTAAATTTTATCTCGGCTAGAAAAACCTGCAGTATTTGTCACTTCCCATTCGGCTGCATCACTCTGCTCAGTACCCGACGGGCAAGCTGAGGGAAGCGAACATCGCTCGGAGTTTCTAAGAAAGACTCACCTTTTTCACCATTACGCATAAAAATGCAAGGATTTCCGTTGAAACTGTAGCGCTGTATATATGTATCTGGAACTAGATGATCTTTGAGGTCCCTTTGAACCCAAACCATTCTGGTTTTGCACACATTTCTAGGAAATGCACATCTTGGCATCACAGCAAGCCTCATTCTGCCAATTCAACACCCAGGTGTTTCGGGTTTCTTTTTTGTGTGAAATTAACTGGTTTGTTGGCTGTTTTTCCCAGGTGGGGGACGACACTTCGCGAGGGTGTTTAGGTACAAACGGGCGCGGCTGCCCTCCCCGCGGACCCCTCAGCCCGTCCCGCCGCCCCCCTTACCGAAG
>NW_010254984.1:0-10185 GCF_000690775.1 Eurypyga helias | reverse complement strand
CTGGGGGGCAGGAAGGGGTCCAGCGTGCAGTACAGAATGGGAAAAAGATTCAGAGTGGGTAAGAGAAGGGGAAGTTGGCTTGAGGGGGTGGCAGAAGGGTGCGTGGGGGGATGCTGGAGAGGGTTTGGGGCCTAAAAGGAGCGGGAAGGGGTCTGGGATGGGTTCAGGAGGTGATAGAAGTTGACTGGGTGGTGCATGAGATCTAGAAGGGAATTAGAGATGTGGGAGCAGGAGGAATGGGGATGTGGGGCAATCTGGGGAGAGGTGAGTAGGAGCAAGTGACTTGGAGGGGGAAGAAACTCCTGTGGGAATACTGGGAGGAAGTTTGTTGGCCTGGAGCTGGGTAGAGATGTGGCTGAGAGCTTCTGAGGGCAGTTCTGGGGCAGAGGGAGCTTTCAGAGCTGTGGAGGAAGGAGTGTCTGCAGGAGCACCGGTGGGTTCCCCATTAGTTTTAGGATTACCTCCCCTGCCTCGTGGAGGAGGGAGCCCAAGGACAAAGGTGGGAGTACCAGGATCCATCCATGGGAGGATTTCCCAAAAAGCTGTACAAATGCCCAAATACAAAGCAGTGATGAGTCCTGCAGCTCTCTCCCCAAACACGCGGCCTCAGGTCATTTTGTTGCCTGGCTAAAAGCCACCCGAAGGGACCTAAGGGCTGTTGTTTGAACACAGATGTGTCGGGGAGCGCAGACGGCGGCTGCGGCAGCGCCTCGTGTCAAGAAGTTTGCCATCTACAGATGGGATCCCGATAAGCCTGGGGACAAGCCCCGCATGCAGACGTATGAAGTGGATTTGAATAAGTGAGTATGCCCCGTTAGGGAGAAGCTTTGCTGCCGGGCAGGCACGCCGGGGCTGCGTGTGCGTACAGGTTACCTGAGAAGTGATAACGGGGTGTGGGTGAGGAGCACTTGAGCTGACAGCTGAAGGTGTCAGCAGTCTCGTTTAGCTTCCGGGGCTGTTAAAACCTGGTTAGAATAGGCAGGGAGGTGATGCCTCAGTTGTGTTCCAGAGCTCCTTGTTCTCAGCGCAGGTAAGATGAAGGTTATTCCCTGATCAAGCAAATCTTACTGTGATTGTGGTGGATTATTTTCCCTTCCCTCACCCATCAGTGCTAAGTGTGCCAAATAAAACTGTTTTGTGCTCTCAAGAGCTGTCAGCAGTGAAATGGTCGCTTTGTTTTGTGACTTCTGTGAGGTTTTACCCGTGTCCCTGTGCTGAAGACTTGAACGTGTTTGTGGCTTTAATAAGCTTTATTTACATGGTAAATTTTGGGGCATGTTCCCAAAAGGAAACTGCTTGACGTGTAGCTCGCAGTCCCACACCTGGGAGTTAAGGCATAAGCTTCACTGACTCTTCTTATAGTTTTCTTAACACTTTTAGTTTTTTTACCATTTTCTTAACACTTAGTTCCTAGTTTTAGGTCATATTAAACTTCTGGTAGCCACCTGCATGCTTCAGCGTAGCTGTGACCAAGAAAGCTCTCACCTCTCTGAGTCTTTGGAGGGGTGCAGTCCTCCCCGTGTCACAGAAACCTTCACATGGGCACCTTGATTTCCCTGAGCTCCAGCTGCTGCTGCGATCTTGCCAGAGGAATTCACCTCGGGCCTTCTCTGAATGCTTCAGATACGAAGCCACACAGTTCCCCGCATGACAGAGAGCTCAAATTTTTGTGTGACTTGCACCAGTTAATAATTTCTGGGTGTTGCCTTGGCTCCTGTGTATAAAATTACATAAGTCATCCAAAGACTGTTTGGTTTTGTGTGCAGTACTGCCTCTTGTGACTCACGAGGACAGGCAGACTTGTTAAAACCTGACCCAAAAGGCCAGGACTGGTAGCAAGGCACTCGGTTTTCAAATCTGGCTCAACCCTGAGCCAGATCTGGGCTTCTCTCCCACCCGGGGTGAGCTGAGGCGAATGGTTCATGCTGCTCATCGAGATATCTCTATTTTGTTGCCTGGAATTGGCAGAAATATGTGTTTTTAAATGTAGATCAGAGTTGTTTCAGGTGCTGCTTGGTTGGGTAACAGAGATCAAGCACTGAGGCTGGGGGGGAACGAATTTCACAGGCTCACCGACTGTTTTCTGTTACAGATGTGGGCCTATGGTGCTCGATGCTCTGATCAAGATTAAAAACGAGTTGGACTCCACTCTGACCTTCCGCAGATCATGTAGGGAAGGTAAGAAGGATTTTCCAGCCTGCTGGATGCAAGATTGCCCTTGAAGACTGTCGCTGACTGCGTGTGTAACCACTGGAAAACTTCAGGGTAGACGGCAGCCTGCCGCTCTCCTCTTCCAGCTCCTGCATATGAAATACCTCAGTGAATCAAGGAGCAAAGTTAAAGCTCGTGTTCGCAGGGCGTAATCGCACAACACCATGAGCGATATGCTTAAATAGCCCCAGTCGTTCCAGTTTCTGCCCTGATCTGGTTCATCTTGCTGCCCTCCAGTGATGGGCTGCGTAGGGAAATGGAGCGAGAGAGATTACGACAGCAAAACTGAGGGGGCAGAGGTGGTGAATGGCAATGAGTTGTAGGGGCTGCTTTATCTAGCGCTGCTGGGGAAATAAGGAAGGGTGTAACTGGAAGAGTACTTAGGACTTCTAGGAATAGCTGCAGGAATCTTTTTTTGGCCCTTTGACTAAGCTACGTGATTGATTGAGGAAAAGGCCATCCAGTGGTTTTGCATTTCAGAGCTACTGGCTGGTTCTGGGACAGGTACAGACCAGCCTGTCTGTTTAACTGCATTAAAATTTACCTGGCCAGGTGACTTTCCTGTTAAAAAAAAAAAAAAAAAGAATCATCCTAATGCATGGGTAACGATACGATGCTGAGCTTAAAATGATCACTGTGGAAATGCAGGGAGGGAGGATGCCTTTATGGAACGGCTTTGGATTTAATGAGGTGGGTTGGCAAACATGAGAAATTCAGGTGCGATTGATGCCTCAAGATGTTCAGACCTGGATCTGACTGAACAGCACGCTCTCACGCAGCCATTTCCTGCAGAATCTGCATAGCAGGCAGAGGAATTTCTTACGGTGCGGTTGTTCCCAGTGTCTGATGTTTAGATAGCCAGCGCTGTTCCCAAGCAGCCGGAATTTCATTGCCCTGAATACTTTGGGAACCTGAAGACAGATTTTCAAGCTGGGCTGGTTTAGTCTTGTGCCTTTTCCCCTGCGCAGGGGAAAACCAGAATGCCATCACGCGCTCCTGCTGCGTACTCGTGGGCCTGCGCCTGCGGTCCTGGATCTCTCTCCAGTTGACTGGAAAATAGTTGGAACCGTCTCTCGCGTGGGAGGAATAACCTTGTTCCGACGCCGGCCTTTATCTGGCAGCCAGGGGCAGGATTGCCAGGGTTAGCTCCGCCAGCGTGAGGAGCGGTGGCATGTCTCTGACTCACAGCAACTGATATGTGTCAAATCCCCTGAAATTAGAGTTTTGCCCTTTCAACATTTGTCTTCTTTCTAATACGACGTCTGAGGCGTCAGTCTGGGTCAGATACCCGAGCTCCTGACCCCAGCAGTATCTGGGACGGTTCTGCGGTGGGTTTTCTTGTAAACCTTGGCCTTCTCTGGGCTACATCTGATCCTTCTATTGCTGGGAGATCGTTAGTGGTGTCACTTAATCCATTTGTTAAGCTATTTATATGCTGCTTGTTCTGGGGAGCGTCTGTCCACCTTTGGGGGTTAACGAACGTCGTTTAGGGCACCACAGGAAGAAGCTTCTGTCTCGGGGACTTTGATTTATGTGCCTGACCTTCAGGGGTGCCTTTGACTGGAATTACAGGGCTGGGGGGGGCGGGATGCGCCTGTCTCCCACATTATAATCTGTGTTGCCTGCCTCGAATCAACATGAGCTCGTGCTTCAAACTTGCAGACGAAGCTGCTTGTTTTCTCCACCCTAAGTAGCAGGTAAAACTAATGAGTGATGCAAAAGGGTTGAAGTGTCCAAGCCACTTGTTTTCTGCTGCGGAAGGAAGTTCAGCGCCGAGAACGCGTTTAGGCCTTAATGAAAGTGACTCCTGCGTTTGGTCTTTATTTAAACAGCAGCGTGTTTGGCCCGATGGCAACTTCTGGCGTTTTCCTCGGCACGTACAGGGTTTCTTGAAGACAGCCCCGGGGGTGTGTTTGGGGCCACGAGGATCTTCCTCAAGTAGGATAAGAGGGTAAATACTTAATGCTTTATTTTCTCCCGCTCAGGGATCTGCGGCTCTTGTGCTATGAACATCGCTGGCGGGAACACGCTGGCCTGTATCAAAAGGATTGACCCCGATCTCAACAAAATCACTAAAATCTACCCTCTCCCCCACATGTACGTGGTGAAGGACCTTGTTCCAGTGAGTATCTGTCTCCGTCAGCTCGCGACCGAGGTTGACGCGTTCCGGGGGTTCAGCTTGGGTTGGAAAGGATAACGTTGGGAGGTGCCAAACAAGATCAGGTCTCAATTCATGTTATTCCTCCTGGGGTTTTCTGGCTTGGGTGGGTCTGAGCTTCGCGGCAGTGACTAAATCTGTCCTCATTTGGAGGAATGTGGCAGGTTGAGGTAGAAAATGCCACCTTCTCTGGAGCGGTGGCAGGTGCTCATGCTCTCCTGCATCAGATTTAGCTTAATAAACATGACCTCTTTGCCTTTTGACTCCTAGGACTTGAGCAACTTCTATGCACAGTACAAATCCATCGAGCCTTATCTGAAGAAGAAGGATGAGTCGAAACAGGGCAAGGAGCAGTACCTGCAGTCCATAGAAGACCGTCAGAAACTGGTTACTGCTTCTTTTCTACCCTTGAAATCCCTTCCAGATAAGACCAGGGTTAAATGTTAACGTGCGGCAGCTTCTAGTTCCTTTCATGACAAAGCTGTCTGGTGCAACACCCGACGTGGGTGGAATCTGCTCCCTGCAGTGCAGCGTCATGGCACACCTGCATTGCCAGGGGTGACGTTTGGTGATGAAACGCGGTCACGGTTGCGATGGGGATGTCTGATTTCCACTGGCCCGCACCTCGAAACTTGGTTAAAACATGGCAAAGGCCACAGGCTCGTGATACTCCCGCGGAGATAAGGCTCTGCAGTTTATGTGGCACGTGGGCCGCCGGGCTCAGCGCCGTCTCTAGCTGCAGCGTGCTGAGCAACGCGCTCTCCTTGCAGCCTGCTGGGTTTTACAGCCCTAAAAACGAACAGCAAAAAGCTTTAACCCTTTCGGATGCGGAGGCCTGATGTGTTAGCACAAGCCTTCGGGTGCCTGCCTGGAACGCCGCGTTATTTTGAGGGGGTTTTCTGGGAGCCTGAAAGAATCTCCATCCGAGGGCAGCGGTTAGTTCAGCACCGCTCCGTACTGCTACCCGATCCGTATGTAAGGCCTACAAGGACTCTCCCTTCGCGTGGCGTTAGGAAGTGGCATCCTTGAAAGCGTTTTCTCGCTCGAGCAGCGATAAGCAAACCTAAGAGCTGCCCGACTCTTTCTCACACATAGTAAACTCACTTTTTCATCTCGTTGCCGACATTTCTCTGGCTTTGACAACGGCCTGTGTGCAGGAGAAACTTGGTTACGGCGTCAGCTGGAAAAATCTCACCTCTTTCTTTAAATCATGGGTCATTGGAAATGTTACAGTTAGGAATATGACCAATGTAGAGGGAGATGGTAACACTGACGTGCTGAGCTTTGGCAAGTCTCTCCAAAAGGCTGCTGCAGTAGCCTTGTTCCGAGCTCCCGAGAGTTCTGGCATGGGGTATATTCCTGAATTAAACTTCATGAGACCTTTGTCCCAAAACAACTTTCAGATACATGAATTAAGCCAGACTGAACTCTGTCTCTTAGCCTGGGGGGGGTTGACTGAGCTACTAGGAGACTGCTCCTCAGAGTTTGTCTCCTGCCCAGTGTCATTTCCATGCAGGAAGTGACTTTTCTTCGGTGCTTGAAATAAAAAGGCCTCCATCTCTTCAAAAACGGTGAAGTAGCTAAAGACTCGCCCCGTTCCCGTTCGTGTAAGCACTTGAGGGTCCCCTCCAAATGTGTGCTAACAGGGCTTTTCTCTCCTAGGCCGTTGCACAGACCTTGCTCGCTCTTCTGTAGCACGGCCTTGAATTGTTAATTGGTTATTTATCTGTTCCTTTCCTCAGCCACTTGCTGGGACAGGCTGGAAGGAAGAAATGCCGGAAGATTGAGCACTTTTCACATTTTCCTCCAGCATTCCCCCCTGCCCCTGTTGTCACAAACCATTAGTTTTATTTACGGGTCGAGCTGGGAGGATGGCAGGCATCTTGTTTCAGAGGAATGGCCCTCTTCCAGCAGCGCCGCTTCATAGTAAGGTTTTGGGGGCCGCTCTGTCGCATCATCCCCCCTTGCAAGAAATACAAGGCTTAGCTGTGGCTTTCTGGTCTCCCCCCCTTCTGTGCAGGACGGGCTCTACGAGTGCATCCTGTGCGCCTGCTGCAGCACCAGCTGTCCCAGTTACTGGTGGAACGGGGACAAGTACTTGGGCCCCGCGGTACTGATGCAGGTAAGGATAGTAGCCGTGATCCTAGACCAAAATTCCCCAATTAATGGCTGCTTTTGAAACCTTGCTCTGATGGCAACACCTCGAAGTGTTCAGTGTGTCAAATGCCGCTGCCTTGCAGGCCTATCGCTGGATGATCGACTCCAGAGACGACTACACGGAGGAGCGCCTGGCACAGCTTCAAGACCCGTTCTCTCTCTACCGTTGTCACACCATCATGAATTGCACAAGGACTTGCCCTAAGGTACGTCTGTGCCCTACGCACGGCCCTCCCGGGGCTACCGCCTCGCTTCCCAGGATTCTGTCTCAAAAAAGGAAAACACCCGCTTAAGCTTTTGTCTTCCTCGAGCTCGCCTTGGCTTGTTCAGCCTTTGGACGTGCAGCGAGCTCCCAGTGGTCCCGCTGGGAATAGCGACTGTAGGAGAGGGCACGGCAAACCTTGTGTCGCGCGTCGCAGCGGTATCTCTTCCTCGTGAGCGTGGCTGGGGCTTTGGGAACCTGCCAGGATTTAGGAATGTGACAGTGTGGCGCCGGTGGCGCGAGGGGCACTGTGGTGTGAGCCTTGTCGGTAGTAGGCTTAACCCTCGCCCGGTGCGGCCTTACGCCCCGGCAGTAGCAGCAACCCCCGGTGCGTTGTGCAACGGGGGGGACAACGGCAAGTCGTCGGCGCCGCGGGGGGACGTGTTTTCTGCTGACGTCGTGCCGTCAGGGTATTTCCCTGTCTGTTCTCCCTGCTATTTGGAGAAGTGAGCAAGCTTTCCCAAACCAGAACGTGCCTCTTCCTCATCCTGCAGTGACCTCGTGCCTGTCGTCGGGCAGACTGTCAAGCTTTGTTTTGCTCTTTCCTAGCCAGCTTTTTTTGGTGGCGGAGTAATTTTTGGGGCTGTGAAATAACACAAAGGCAAACTGAGGGGGTCACGAGGGGAGATCCTGGAGACCTGGGTTGGCACATCAGGAGCGCTGCGTGCTGGTTATTTTGTATTTTGGGGGGTTCTTCTCCCTGAGGTGACTTCACCGACTGCAGATAATTCCCCCTTTGTATGGGAAGCCGGCTCCTGGCCTGGTGTCAGCCGGAGTTCAGCCACGGGCGAGGGTTCAGGGGGGGGTGCCGGGCCGGCGCCGGGCCCGTACGTAGGAGCGCGGGGCGGCGGCACGCCGAGACTTGCTCTCGGGCTGGAGGCGCGTTGACAGCGAGCAGCGCCTTTCCGCCCGCATCCTCAGATCCCGGCTGCCCTCTCGGCGCGATTCCCATCGGTTCTCTGTCCCGCAGCGCGGTTGTCGTCCCTGGCTCGGTCCTGGGGTTTGGTAGCAGTGCTGCGGGATTAAGGGCGTTTCCAGCGTCACGTGGCTGTAGGGTAGAAAAAACCTTCGGAAAGCTTAACTGGCTTTTGTGTGAGGAGCGTTTTCATCTCCTGACTCCGTTCTTGCTCGCTCCCCCTCCAATACACGGTGCTTCTTTGTTTCGGACAAGGCAAAATCCCACATCTCCTGTACCGTCACTATTGAGATTTTATGGAGCAGTTTCCTACCTCCAGGAATTGGCCCGTAACACCCCTAAAAAGGCGGAATTCAGCCCTGCTTGAACTTTATCAAAAATTCCTTGTCGCTCAGCCACTCGTTCTCCTTGATCCCCCACCTTGCTGATTAACACCAGCCCTCCAAGCAGTGGGAAGTGCTGCTGGCTCGGCCTCCAGGAGGAGGTGGGCTCCAAGCAGGAATTCTGTGACCCTGCACGGGGCTGGCATCCTCTTTCTGTGTAAACTGAGGCTGGAACGCAGCAAACCTGTGTCCATGCCCAGCTCCCTCGGTGCATAGCGGCGCATCGGCGGGTTCGCCGTGCCTTGGATCGGGATGGGGAAGGGGACGGGATGCTCTAACATCCTGCTTTCCCAAGAAACTTAACTGAAACTTGGTGTTTTCAGGGATTGAACCCTGGCAAAGCGATTGCTGAGATCAAGAAGATGATGGCAACCTACAAAGAGAAGGCGACGGCCGCCTAACGCCGTTCCCTGCCCGGCCGTGTCACGGAACGGAGCTTCCTCCCGCTGCGGCCAGGGAAGCTGCCAGCGGGCAGCGGGGTGGGTTTTCCGTTGCATGTACAATAAACCCTGTAAAGAACAATTACCCGTCATTAATTGATTAACAATACTGAGCCGACGCCTCTCCCGTAGCATCCCAAACCTCTCCGGTTTGAGCGTGCGCGCGGCCGCGTTCGCCCCTGAGGCTCCGCTGCGGGATGAGGATTTGGAAGCGGCCACACAGCAGGGAGGAATGGGCAGAATTCCCGGTCTTTAAAGCGAAAGACCTGGATAACTAAACCCGCAATCGGCACCAAAACGAGGGAAGCGGCTGGGGAAGGGGAATGTGGGAAGACTCTCACCCTGTTCTGCATCCTCGGAGAGGGTCTGGAGCTCACGGGGCGCAGGTGTGGGGCGGTGCCGCTGGGAAAGCGACGTCCTGCCGCTGTCCCGCCGGGATGCCGAGCTTTATTCCCGAGTCCTGAGGGAGTTGAGATTGACTCGAGCAGGGAGATTCAACCCTGCCTTTTGGGGGCAGAGCCCGGTGTGTTTCCTTGCAGGATTTGGGGGCACAAAGCCCTTTTTTGGGGTCAGAGCCTGGCACGTTTCGTTGCAGGATTTTGGGGTGCAAACCCTTTTTTTGGGGTCAGAACCCAGTGTGTTTCCTTGCAGGATCTGGGGGTGCAAAGCTCTTTTTTTGGGGTCAGAGCCCAGTGGGTTTACCTACAGGATTTGGGGGCACAAAGCCCTTTTTGGGTTCAGAGCCCAGCGGGTTTCCTTGCAGGATTTGGGGGTGCAAAGCCCTTTTTTTGGGGTGAGAGCCTGGCGTGCTTCCTTGCAGGATTTGGGGGCACAAAGCCCTTTTTGGGTTCAGAGCCCAGTGGGTTTCCTTGCAGGATTTGGGGCTGCAAAGCCCTTTTTTTGGGTCAGAGCCCGGCGGGTTTCCTTGCAAGATTTGGGGGCGCAAAGCCCTTGTTTTGGGGTGAGAGCCCGACATGTTTCCTTGCAGGATTTAGGGGTGCAAAGCCCTTTTTTTGGGGTGAGAGCCTGGCGTGCTTCCTTGCAGGATTTGGGGGCACAAAGCCCTTTTTTTGGGGTCACAGCCCAGTGTGTTTCCTTACAGGATTTGGGGCTGCAAAGCCCTTTTTGGGGTCAGAGCCCAGTGGGTTTACCTGCAGGATTTGGGGGCACAAAGCCCTTTTTTGGGGTCAGAGCCCGGCACGTTTCCTTGCAGGATTTGAGGGTGCAAAGCCCTTTTTTGGGGTCAGTCTCGCACGGCAGGGTTTGGGGGCACGAAACCCTTTTTTGGGTCAGAGCCCGGTATTTTGTTGGGGGTGTAGCGCCCCCCTCGTGGGGCACAGCCCAGTGCGTTTCCCTGCCACGGGGGGTTTGCAAAGCCCCGTGGACCGGAGGAGCCCCCGGGGTGTCTCGTGTTTTTGGGGCGTGGGGGGGGACACGACACGGGACGACCCAGGACTACAAGTCCCATCAGCCCGCGCGCCCCGCCCTTCCGCCGCGTGTGCTTCCTTGCAGGATTTGGGGGCGCAACACCCTTTTTGGGGTCAGAGCTTGGTGCATTTCCTTGCAGGGTTTGGGGGCACAAAACCCTTTTTTGGGTCAGAGCCCGGTATTTTGTTGGGGGTGTAGCGCCCCCCTCGTGGGGCACAGCCCAGTGCGTT
>NW_010254983.1:2872-3509 GCF_000690775.1 Eurypyga helias | reverse complement strand
GGCGCCCGAGCCTCCCCTCCAGAACCTGCAGGCGCGCGGAAGCGAGGGTGAGTTGCAGCGACACTATCCGCGTTTCCCAGGGCAGCGAGAACCCGAGATGCCTCCCGACAAAGAAAAGGACCAAGTGAAAGAGCCTGTGCAGCAGGCTCAGCATTACTCAAAACCAGCCTGGATAGAACTGGTTTCCACCCCGTTCCGCCGAGGAGAGCCTCCCCAGAAGCCCAGCGAAGCTCTGCTGCGATCAGTTCTTCAATTCCAGGCAAACACAGCCAAAACAGCCTACGCAAAGCAGTACGCTGGAAGTCCTGATGCACTGAAGGGGCCTTCAGGGCAGCCCCAGAGCCAGAAGATAAGGCAACAGGAACCGATCCCTCCGCTCTACAAAAGGGAGAGCTCCCCGCTGCAGCCGCATCCCCCAGCCGACCAGCAGCTGCCGTTCCCGAAACACGCGCCGCAGCCACAGCTCCCCACGATGGATTCCCTGCTCCAGTCCCACGTGCAGCCACACACCCCGCAGCTCCGTTTCCAGCCACGACCCGAACAACAAGCCGAACAGCCTTTAGGGGCCCCGACGAAACAGCAGCACTTGCCTCCCCGGCTGGGGGAGAAGGAGCAATTCTTGCATTCCCACATTCTG
>NW_010254983.1:0-2839 GCF_000690775.1 Eurypyga helias | reverse complement strand
CGTGCGGTCCACAGCTCAGCCCGAACCAGCAGCAGGCTCTGCAGATGAAAAATACAGACCTGCCCCAAAGCCTTGCCCTCTCCCAAAGCAGCGCCGAGCAGCTGCTGGACAGGACATCCTTCAGTCGGCTTAAAGCCGAGGAGTGTTTCCACGCCGGGAATGTGTACCTGAAGTCAGCTGCGTTCCCGCTGCGTAACCTTCCGCTGGGCCCAGAGCAGGTACAGGGCACGAACGACAAAGCTCCCCATTACACCCAGAAAGCCAGCACCGGTCCGCAGCATCCCTGCCCAAACAACGTGCACTTGATTGCCGAGAAGAAGGAAAACACCGGGAGCGCGGAGCGCTTCGGAGCCAGCAAGCTGCAGGACTTGCAGCACGCGCAGTATTTCTCCAGTAACGTGACCGCCAAGCAAGACGCCAATCACTGCTTTCAGGAAGAAGAGCCAGCTCCAGCGGTTCCGCTACCAGCGCTCCAGCAGCCGCAGCGCTACGGGGGCGGCCTGGGCCCGGACCTCCCGGGCCAACAAGCCCCGCACGTCCCTCAGCGGTACTTAGCGCAGCCGGCGGCCCCGCACCCGCAGGACCAGCGGGGCTGTCACCTGCAGGCCCAAGCCCCCAAGGATTTCCCAAAGCACGCTGCCCTGAGGTGGCATCTCCTGCAGAAGCAGGAGCAGCAAGCGTACCAGCAACCCAAGCCCGAGGCCGGTCCCACGCGCAAGCCCATAAAAACCGAAGCCGGTGTAAAGTCGAACGCCTGTATGCGTCCCTCGGCCGGACAGCTGGAAAACAAAATGTGGAGGAAACCCATTAAACAAGAGAATCAGCACTTTGGCTGCGAGCACGTGCAACAGAAGAGCATCATCGAGACAATGGAGCAGCAGCTGAAACAGATCCAGGTCAAATCACTGTTCGATCACAAGACTTTTACTATGAAGTCACCTAAACATGTGAAGGTGGAAACGGCAGGGCCCATCACCATCCTCTCGAGAACTACCGGTGCTGCAGACTTTGACACTCACACCCCAACCCTAGATCCGCAAGGAAACTCCTCTGCTGAGAAAACCCCGACCAAAAGAACAGCTGGAACTGTTCTCAATAATTTTTTAGACTCACCTTCCAAGTTACTGGATACTCCTGTCAAAAATCTGTTGGACACACCCGCCAAAACCCAGTACGATTTCCCCTCGTGCAGTTGTGTCGGTGAGTGCCGGCCGGTACGGAAAACGTACCAGCTCGCAGGGGGGAAGCGAACCCTCACGCCGGGGTCGCGGGGTTAGCGGGATGTTTTTGTTGGAGGACTTTTTGGGTTGCTTTTTTCAAAGCAGTTATTAGTGAAGCCTTCAAAAATGGCAGTTTTCTACACTTAGGCTTCCCCAGGGAGCCAGCCCCATGCACGGGCCCTTCCTCTGCAGCCCCCAGAGCAGCGAGCTGTTTGCTGTGACGGGCAGAGTCGTACGGCCGGTAACGTGTCCCCCCAGGCCCTTCTCCTCGAGCTGCAGACACGTAACAACACGCTGCTAAGGCCCAGGTCGTGGCTTTGTCATCCCATTTGTTCGTCGAGGTTAGGCACAGCGTTTATAGAACACGTCCTGGGGCCAGAACCTGCGATCCCTATGCCGCTGTTTGCTCTGACGGCGCAGTCGCTGAGGTTTCCCTCAGCAGCCAAAGCAGAGGGCCGACAGCTGGTTCCTGCCCCGCTGCGGGAGTTTACCCTCCCTCGCACGCGCCTGTCTCCGGCGAGGCTGGAGGGAGAGCAGCTTCTCAGAGGGGCTAGGCAGGCAGTGCCAGCGCGGGGAGGGGGCTTCATGGCACACCCGAGCTCCGAAAGAGTGCAGAGCAGGGCAGAGGGAAGCGTAGCCCGAGCCCGAGCGCCCGTCCAGCGCTGACACTGCACGTGGCCAGGGCCAACAGGCACTTCCAGGCTCTATGACAGGGTCAAGTCTCGGATTCCGGCCGAGACCAAAGGTTCAGCTCCAAAAAGGGGGAAAAAGACTGAAGTGCTTGTTACCATTTCCCTCCCTGGGATGTCGCCCCAGCTGTACCAGAGGAACGCTGGCCCAGCGCTCCTGCGAACCCATCTGCCTTCCCGAGCGCCGGGGGCTCTGTCCCACAGTCGGTCCCCCGAGGAGCAGGCAGTGGATTTCCAGAGCTCCCGGGAAGAAAAGCGGAAGCCAGTTCCTCGCTGTTCCTTGTCGTAGGTTGTAGAAACCACCTTCAAAATGCATTTTTTTAGAACACCGAAGTTGTCTGGGATTTTTCCTTGGGACGGCTTCTCCAGTGTCGTTGGCACAGGCTTTTCTGGCACTCGTTTCCTCAGTCTCGCTGCTTTTTCAGCCAGTGCTGCAGCCGCTGACTCAGCAAGGGAGCTCGTTCTCCTCTTGCCTTGTAATTCTCCGGAATTAGCGCTCTGGGAGGTAAAGGAGCATGAACCTTAGTGCCTGTCCTCTTTGAAGATCCCCTCCCCCAGCGACATCAGTAGGTTAATTGCTCTTCCCTGCCAATAGGGCCGTGCCCCCACGGACACGTTCGGTTCCCAGCGTGCCTGCACTGTGCCTCTGGAGGCTGCGCATCAGGAGCAGCACCTCATCCAGCCTCTGGAGCGGGCATGGCAGGGAGCACATCGGGTCGCACCGCCGCACCGTCCCCTCCCGAGCCCTGGCGGAGCCTGACCCTTTCCTTCCCGCTGCCGGAGCCCCCCGTCCCGCTGTCAGGCCAGGCACGTTCCTTGGGTCCTGCCCACGCACCGAAACCCGGCGCCCCCTTCTTGGCACCCAGGCGGTTTGACCAAGCCTTGTGCGGGGTTTCCTTCAGCAAACTCACTTTTCTCACCCTTTCTGTG
>NW_010254982.1:13908-18965 GCF_000690775.1 Eurypyga helias | reverse complement strand
GTAGAAGGCCACCAAGTTAGTCAGCAGCTAATCTTGCAGCACTGAAAAGGCACCATAAGTCTCACTGTACTCTGGCTTCACATCTCTGTGGTCAGGATTTTCTTCAACGCTTTCTGAGACAGGAAAAGTATTTCTTTCCATTTGTATACATTTTAAAGTAATTCTAGAAATTATTTTTAATAATACAAATACTACCCTGTATGGGAGCAGAGCTCTCGTGATGCAGTTAAGGGCAGTAAATCCTATTTTCTATTGAGATGAACAGGTTTTGCAGGCTGAACATGCCTGAAGGCAGCTGTACTCTACACACCCAATTTTTTACAAAACACAGCAAGACAGGTTCATGTCTGGTGTAATCCCTTTGCCTACAGAACATTTCCATCCTGGCAAATTTGCCTTAGAAGAAAGCGGTATGCTGCAATTTTCCACTCAGGGGCCAGTCTTCTTCTATTTCCCCTAGACCACGTCAGCTTCCTGGGCTTGGCCATTTTCTTCAGAGGGGCAGGACACTCTACAGTGTCGACTGCTCAACTTTGAGCAGTCCAAGCAAGAAAAATGACACAAATCTTCCTGCAGTGGAGAACTGTTACGAAAATCAGAGATAGGCAGGACATTGTGACACAGATCTCATTAACAGGCTGTGTATGGAAGTGGTTTTGGCTGGAATCTCACCAAACAGCCCTTTTCCTTGTGGCTTGGACCTCCCACACCCTTCCACTCATGCAGACGATCTCTTGTGCATCACAGGGCAGTACGAGCCAGACCTGGAACCTCACACTACTTTCATGTGGTGACCTCAAGTTTGGATTCTGTTTGTGATTTGGAGCATTAGTTAGTCCACACGAAAACATGGCCAAGTTCACTACCGCTTCCCTGTGTCATGGCAGGCCTCGCTCGTGGCTGTGTGTCCACCTCTCTTCTGCTGCACCCATGCAAATCGTGCCTTGCTGCAGGAAACAAGCTGATCCAGTGAAAATTCTCCTCTCTCCCTGGCAACACTCAGAAATGAAGACAGAAACTTCTGCCTCCGTGTTGCTCAACTCGCCGGGTGTTTGAAAGGGCTTTCAGGTGAACGTGGAGCCGAAGTGTCTGTTTCCACCCACTCTCCTTTTGCCAGAGAGGCAAGAGGGGAAAAAAAAATACATGTATATATATAGCCCCTGTCATCGTTCTCTGATCTCAGGGGCTTGCTGGATGTGCGTGCGTGTGTCTAGCAAAGTTTCTGCTATAAAACACCTCCCTGTTTCGAAGAGGAAGAGGTTCTTTTCTGTGTGCACAATTGACTCAGACTTGTTTGTCCTGCAGGAAGAGTTGCAGGATTAACTTTGACTGCCTTGATATTCAGCAATGAAAAAGCTCATGCTGACATGGGGATTTGAGGAGGCTCGGTGCGTCCTTCTTTCTGGACTTTTATGCATCTAGAAGCTGGGCATGATTGACAGATTGCTGCTTCAGTCCTGGAAATAGTCTCTTGAGGCTTAATCCAAAGAGCAACAGAGGCATTGTGAAACCTGGTTCTGCTCTACTGAAAAATCAAGCAGCCGGCTGCAGGTGTGAAATTCAGGGTGCCGAGTTAGATGCTGATGATCAAATTCACGGCTGTGAAAGGCTTTGGTGTGGGCAGCTGAAGCTGCCAAAGGCTAAGATACACATAATGCAGTGTCCTTCACCCAGGCAGCGTACATCTCTCAGGCAGCAGCTCAGCCTCCTGTATCGGTGCCTAATTCAGGAATGAGGCAGGGTGACTTGGCTGGTGTACACACGTCTCTTTTTGATGCCAAGGAAGGAAAAGGAAATGCTGATAGCACCAGACAAGTGCTCATTCAGGAAGAGAACGACCCAGACACTGGAGCTTGCTCAACCTGAGAAGATTCAGATTCATAGCTCCAACACGGCATAAGCTCTCCAGGGCTTCTAAAGCACCTCAGGGGAGTATGACCTGAATTCTAATTAAGCTACATAACAGTCTGCATGGTGTGTTAACTTGGATATTATCCCTAACCTCCAGTTTGTAACCCATAAGGACTTAGGCATGCTTTCTGCCCACTCTCAGAAACTACCTATCAAAGCTGTGGTTCTCAGACTGCCCAGCACTAAACCAAATCTTTTCAGGAGGGATGATGACAGTTGGAGTTGTAATGGGGCAAAGGTCACAATGGCATAGGGTGCATGTCTTTCATTCAAGAAGTTGATAAAAACATTTGTCTGTAAATCTTCTTCACATCAGCTTTCCTGATACAAATACATTACAAAAACTACAGGTAAGGTATTTCCTCTTGCAACCAGGGAAAGAAACAAATCTGAAAAGCAGCTGTTGCCTGTTCCTATCTGAGTGTACTACAGAATTTCTTCTCTAAACCCTCCAGCAGGACATCCACATCTCCACACAGGCATAGCATGAGACACCCCTGCAAAAGCATTGCCCCTGTAGAGGATCAGGGGTAGATATGATTCTCTCTTTGAGAGTCTCAGAAGAAAAATACTATATACCAATCACAGAACTGTGATTTTTGCTACTTGTTTACCATTTTTTAAATTTCAGTAATTCCCTCATCTTGGCTTTTACATTCAAGAGGTATCTAAGACTCCATGCTTAGCAGTGCCTTTCTGTTCTTCAAGACACTAGAGGAAAATAATGTTATTCCAGCTGCTAAACTTATGGAAAATACAGAACTGACCTATCTCAAAATGAGTTTCATTTCAAAGAAAGTAATCCGTGTAATGCCAAAAAAAAAAAAAAGAGCGAATCCTCATATTTCCTGTAAATTACTTACATTAGACCTAGTTAAGAGATTAACGGCATAATTATCTTCAACAAGTCAGGTATGCTGCAGCATCTTACATTTCCTGAGTCGACTGGGGTTTGTAACCTGCTGTAAGCTCCCCACAGCCAAGGCATGAGTAGGACCGAGAGTTACAAGTCTAAGGCTGCACTGCTGTCCTAGCAAGGTCCAGTAACATGAGCAGATCTTTAAGTGCCACGGGAAATCAGACTGACTTCAGTGGCATCAGCTGATGGTTTGCCTGTTTAATTTTCAAATATGAAACATTTTCAATAAGATAGCATTGACAGCAACTGTTATTTTAAACTCTGGTTTGAGTTGCATCATTCCCATGGAGTCAATGTAATGTTGGTAGCTCATGGTGTGGGACAGCCTGTCCGGGGTTTGAGCATTGTGATGTTGAGAAGTTTGTGTGCATTCATCTTCAAAATATAAATGTTATTGGGAAAGTGAAGGAATGGCATCAGATTTAAGAAATTATGCACTAATTAATGGGCAATATTTTTTCAATGGCATTCTGCTGGATGAAAAATTCAGATTTGTCAACACTGAAACTTTCCAGGAATGTCCCCTCTCACCAACTTATTTTCACACACAAAACTGAGGAGAAATTCCCTTAAAATTACTATCTTTTGTTGTAACATTTTCAAAATTAAGGAACCAATGTTTCTTTACGAAACAACTTTTTGTTTTCAGATGCTTTTCAACTTTCTTTGAAATGAAATTGAAAACATTTTTTTAAATCTCAATTTCAAAATAAAACAGTTCATTTGGGGATCAAACAGAATATTTCATTTAAGTGGTCAGAAAAGCTTTTTATTCTTTGGAGCTGCTGGTGAATCAGAAAAGTTCTTTCTTTCCATGACTGATATATGCTGTGTTGAAGCTGCTTTGATATTTGATATTTATTACCTTAATCTTATTTGTGCCTTAGCATTAGTGGCTATAATGGTTCCATACTTGCCTGCTGTTAGAAGTTTAAACTCTGTGGGCCTGAACAGTGCTGGGATGGAAGCCCACTTAGGGATCACAAATACTCTTGACATAGAACAAGCAATGATGGTGGGGCTGCTGACCTGGTGGATAACAAAAAAAAATAATCATCTTGGTCACTGATAATAACAAAACATGGGCATAAATACAGGATATAATATGAGTGAATCTTAATTAGACCACAATATGAGTGTAGGAGAAAAATCAGCTCAAAAGGAATGGAGAGATCTTATGGCATTCAGATTAATTTGAATCTATTTAAAATTATATCTGAAAGCTGATGAACAAAGTGTCCTAGGTGTCATGATTTCAATGACTAATAAAAGTAGTCTTGAGCCAGAACTTATCCAAATTTAGGTATTTGCTTTTAGCAAACAACATATGTTAGTGCTTTGAATAAGCTGACTTGTGACTACAGGAAAACTGCCTGTCATCTGCATTTTATGAGTATATCTTCTTTTTTTTTTAATGCAAACAGTAGGGAATGTTGGTCTTTGTGTGGCTGGTTTTCAATGCATTAAGAAAAATACCTTTTTTTGGAAAAGAAAAAGAAACTTTTGCCACCAGAAACCCCAAATTATCACATTAGGACCACCCTGGCTGGCTTCTCTGTGGAGTACTAGCTTCAAGAAAGTAGTATGGATACAGAAAATTATGTTTAATCAGAGAAGACTATATGTGTTTGCACTGGAGATTTTGGTTCTCTATTTGGCTTTAAAATAGCAGTCGTTATCAAAGTAACCGAGTATCATACAGACTTTATTCTTATTGCTTAGGGAAGTATTATCTCCCATTTTCAGAGAGAAAACAGTTGACGATGAGAAAGCAACTTCCCAAAGTCCAGATGTTAGGAAGGGAGCAAAGGTCTTTGAACCTCCAATGTGCTGTGACAGCCCCAAGCCTGTTCTTCCTGCCAAGGGCTATCACAGGTGTCAGAGCTGGAAATGTGCCCTTTTCTCTTGATTTTTGTTTGTGGGCAGGACAAGGGCAGGACAACCCACGAGAGTGACGAGCCATGAAATTCCTACATAGTTCTAGGTTTGGATCCTGAAGCTAGATCCAAAGCTACACAATTTGGATTCAAGCATTTATTTCAGGGCTACTTATACTGACACAATGAAATCTGAACACATACCATCTGAGCCTTTGAACTGCATCCCTTCTTCTTAGCGGTCTAGTAATCTTTCCATGGTAAATAGACTAGATCCAGTGGCTACTGTTAGTGGGTTCAGCCAAATCTGCATGGAAAATACCTTACGTTGAGATGTTGAGAAGTGTAAG
>NW_010254982.1:0-13891 GCF_000690775.1 Eurypyga helias | reverse complement strand
GCAGGACACATCTCTGGAAACGGGCTTTAATTCTAGCTACGAGGACAGCATGAGCCTGTATTTCAAGTGGTACAAATGGTCAGATCAGGTCTTCGAGCCAGAATTTCAGGATCAGACATCTACGTGCTAATTCATACAGGCAGCTAAACAAATGGTCTCAGAGCAAACATTCACAAGGGACACAGAGGATATGAAAGAAGGAGAATTTTCTTCAGATACTCCTACTTGTATTTGGTTTCACTACCCAGGTGGCTATAGCAACCTTCTCTTCACCTCCTTGTCAGGAGCTAAGTTTATGCTCTGGAGTTATGCCAAAATGCTTTGGTTTGCCATGAGGGGCTCACAAGAGGCTCAGCTCTTTCTGAAGAAAGGGCCATATTTCAGATAACCAAACCTCCCCATGGCTCCATCTGAGCATGGACACATCCTGCATTGCTCTACCCGTGGGTGAGCTTTTAGCACTGCTACGGCATGCTTGGGTGTGGGCTTCAGAGTGACCAAACACATCAAGGAAGAAGAGTTGGCAGTTCATCTAGGTCACCCCCTGCCAAGGCAGGAGTTCCCCTGATGCGTTGTCCCCATAGCATAGACAGCTCTCATCTGGTGCTCTGGGGAAATGGAGTCAGATGAAAGACGCCTGATTTGGAAAACTTGTCGAATTCCTCCCCGTTGCTGTGAATACCGCCTGTTTCAAGTTATCTGGTAAATACTTTTCTCATCGTGACTAATGACCTGCCAGAAGAAAAGAAAAAAAGACGTATAAAATGGAGCTGCGTTCAGGGGTAGGTGGCTGTGCCCTGCCCCTCCAATTTCCTTGCAGTCAAACTGCAATGGCTCTCCTTTGTGCAGAAGCTTTTTCAAACTTCACATTCAAAAATTTGCCATTTTCCTGACAGTATTGTGTACACAGTTACCACCTGGAAATGGTCTAAAGCTTTACTTGTGTTCCCAAATAATAACTCAGGCTTTATTTTAAAATGCATCTTCTAATCAAGAAGGCAACCAGTACCGTTAGCAGAAAAGCAATTTAGTTGGGTGATAGCAGTTTGAAAACAAAGTTCTGCTCTGAGTTTTTCCAGGACAAAACCATATCACACAAATATGAGTCCATACACCTGGCACAGCTTTCCCATGTAGAGCCTTCAAAGTCCTTTCAGAGGAGATGGCTACTAGTCCCTTTTGCAGCACTAAACACTGAGACACGAAGGGGCTCATCCAAGATGAAAATGAACCTCAGGTCTCCAGCAAGCAAGGCCACTGAGCTATCTGCTGTCCATCTCTGCCTCACCTGCAAGCAGGGCGAGAGGGAAGAAATAGTTGTTTTCCTGCTGTCACAACCAAGAGTTAAGTTCTGCTCATGCTGATCTCTGGACATCACGACTCATTCATGTCCATGTGGGTCACTGCTTATCTTCTGCAGGGCTGCAAGGCCCATAGTCCTTTTGGAACAGCCCGCTTGCACTGCGGCTTTGTTACTTTTTTTATTTAATCTGTCTCTCTTTTCTTTTTTCTCTTGGATTTTTCAGCAATAATTGAGCCCCTTTAGTTTGTCTCTGAGAGGGGGAAACTCAATGACGGATAATTACCTTGCATGCCATTTAATGAAATTGAAGGAGCACAGACACAGCCATAATCTATCTCTTCTAGCTTGTTAAGCCCTAGTTCTGTGTATTTCCAAGTGTTAATATTCAGACATAAATGGAAAAAGGTTAAAAGGATTCAGTGAATTGGTAACAAACGTGCCCTTTGTATATATGAATTCTGAGTCGTCTCTACTGGACATGTTGTATTGGTTAATCTTGCTATGAATACCAAAATTACCTCCTTGTTAGCAGGACTCATTGCTGTTATTACTGTAGCCCAGTGGAAAGGGCATTGACTTAGGTGCTAAGAGACTTAGTTTCTCATCACATCACTGCTACTGTCCTACCATTTGTCCTAGGACAAATTTCTGCATCTATTTTTTCCTTTGTTTCCTTTCCCATCTCATGCTGTCTTGTGCATCTTGAGGTAAAGCTCGCTGGGACAGAGAACCCCTTATATACTCAGTGTCATGTACCGAGGAGCCTGATCTCAACTGATGTCTTAAAGAAGTAACAACACATGCCAACCAGTCAAATGTTAAATTAAAAGAAGGTCCCTCCAAAATTAATGAACATATGCAAAACTGAGCATACTTTGTGTGAAGTTTAAACTGGTTTTATCACCTACAATTTCAGCAGTCTTAGGTTATCTGGTGCAGGAGATGGTACCTTCTGCAGCAACTTCCCCAACATTTTAAATATGGAAGCCTTTAATAAATAAGCATTGAACAAAAGCCAACACAGCTGATCTCATGCCTTTTCAGTTTTACCTTCCTTCCAATTGTCTTGCTTTCATCCTGTCACTTTTCAAGCACAGCAGATTTTTGCACTGAAAATGAAAAATGAAAACTCAAAGGGAGAAGTTATCATGGGGGAAGACTGAAAGGTGATCAGAGGTTACCCGAAGTGAAGGTATATGAGTTCTGCAGCTGCACCAAGAGAGTGAGCGATCAACAAAAAAAGAAAAAAATTAGTGGGGAGCAGAGGAAAAGAGAGGCAGCACTTTATTTATTAAGTGCCATCAATGTTTAAGGCATAAGGCAGAAATTCCTGAACCAAGCAATTCATAGTTTAAGTGTTAAATTGCACCTTTAAGTGGAAAAAACCCACATTGAGGCCAAGAAACCACTTACTGAGATTTCTCGGGACGTTTTCCAGTGACGCTAGGGTCTGCCTTCCTCCCACCACTCTGGTGGAAAAGCAGGGTGTCTCCATAAATCACATCTCCCTTAGAGGCTGGTGTCACCCACATGGATATTGTCTGCTCCCTCCTGCTGCTTCATGACCAAAGCAGTGTCCCTGTCCCTCCACACTCAGAAAAGAGTCAACAGGCAGAGAAACATGGTGGAGCAAGACACTGCCAACCTAGAGAAGGAGTGAAACCATAAAACCATACCTCCATCATGGAAAGGACCACAGTCAGTGGGTAGCAGGTAATGCAACCATATGGACCATTAAGACATCTCCACCATCTGCAGATAGACTGTCCTCTCTCCAGCTGGGTCTGTCATGTTGGTGTACACCTTTTCATCAGAAGATACCCACTGATTTGTGCAGTATTGATGGTTGATCATTGTGACTTTTGATTGTTTGGGGTTGTTTCATGCTTATGTGCCTGTAGCTGTTGAAGCTGTGTCACTGCTGGCTGCACCTCAAGTATCTATGGCAAATTACAACATGCACCTGTCTTGCAGGGCAGTGGTCTTTAGATCATTGGAACTGTTCATGATCCCATCATAGCGTGCCTGGATACCTAAGGGTTTCTCTGAAATGCAACAACTCATGTGGTGGGACAAAAGTGTAAGAAAGACCTTGTGTTCCTGCCCTAAATCCTGATTCACCTCATATGGGTACAGCTTTACCATGGAGGACTTATACACTGCAGGCATCAAGCTGCTCTGTACTAATGCCTCGACATCTATAAAAAAACAGAAACAACAAATGGGGAAATAGTCATGGGTAACCCTCATATTAACGATGTGGGGTGGAAACCTGACATGTAAAACCCTATGAAGGACTTCCAATGTCATTCACGAGTGTGGAGCCAACGTGAGCTATACAACCTTGACCTCTCCCTCCTCAGCACCTTCATGTACTCTTCGGTATTTTACCTGTGTTTGTAATGAAAAAAATTACTTTTGTCATCATCTAAAAGCCCTATCATGCATTGGAAACAGATGGACAAAAGAAAATCATGACCCCATAAGCTGAGAAAGCTGCAGAAAGGAAGTGAGCCCTCCAGACAGAGCTCCTGGAAACCTATTCTCCTACCACAGAAGGCAGATAAAATCTAGCTGAGGACAATCATATTTGGCCTAATATGACCCCTACATTTAGAGCAAGATTCAGAAAGAAATATGTGCCCTTGCAAGCACAGAAAGGTATTAAGGCATCCACCCTAGAAAGGGCCATTAAGCTAAAAAGGCTGCTGATTGGAGGTGTTTGTTTTCTCTGCCCATATTTTTCATACCAGGAAATGTAAGGCTTTTTGTTGCCTTTTCAGAAAATACCAAGGTTATAATGTCTGCCAGGCCAGAGTATGAAACAAAAAGAAAATAGGAATTCGCTTCTGGTTTACAGCTGTTGTCCCGGTATTTGTATATGCACCAATAAAGTCTTACAGTGGTCCAGAGAGACTTATTTGCCAAGCCACAAGCACATCATGCTCCAGAAATAAATAAGGGCCAAGAGAAAAAAAAGGCCGTCCTGTTGGAACTATGTTAAAAAGGCCTCCTTAGCTTGGTTTGAAACTAAGTACGCTATTGCCAGTCTTGTGATACTGTAAAATGCTAGTCTTCCACCCCCAAATAATGAAATTAAATATATATGCACTAGGTATATTTATTTGCCTTCTACAAGCCCCAGAGGTCCAAACATGTAACCTTCTCCCTGCCATCACGAGGGCCTAGCGCATTTCTTTTTAGACAAAAGCTGAGATTATCATGTAATTAAGTGGCTCTAGGCACTGAGCCTTAAAACAATACCCTTTAGAGGATCACTTTCAAACGATGAAAGATGGCAAAGCTGTAGTGAGAGGGCCCACAGAGAAAAGTGTGGCAAGAGGATTGGTGTGATGGCTAAGGTGAGAGTGGGCTGAGCAGGGCTGGTGACAGTCTCGGCTAACCCATGGCAAGCAGGGTCTGTCCCAGAAGCCCGGGGAGGAGAGCAGCAAATACACAGACCTTCAGCCTTGGCGCTTAGCTGCAGCTCTGCTGCGCTTGCTCTGTAATTCCTTCGGGAAATCCCACTGAGATTTTTGGCTGGGGCTTTGGAACAACTGGAGAGGAAACTTCATCGAGCCTTCCGCCTGTTTGGAGAGCACTTTATAAGTTTATGCTATGCTGACTGAACACTTCTGCAGTGGAAACACCAGCCGCTAGACTTCTACCGTATAGGCACGGCAGTCAAGGCTTGCAGAAGGGCTGCCCGTAAAAGACAGTCGGGCGAGCCAGGGCGCAAGGCGACTCTTCTTGGCACGAGATTTTGCAGATCTTATTCTCTCACTCTGCAGCTGCAAGTTGTGGTAGTTCCCCCACGGGTAGATGGAATCTGTTGTTTTCTCTCAAGAGAGTTACTAATCTTTTCAGCTACATATAGACTTCTATTATTGTCTGAATAAATTGCCTTAGAAAACTGTTTCTTCAGGAAAAAAAAGCTGAAATTTCTTAAGAGGAAAATGTCAGTATATTTTTCATAATTATTCCAGTACTTTTTTCAACCACTGTTTATGGTAAAATCTCAATAGGTAGGATCTAGCATATAAACTCACATTATCATACCTGCTTAAGAATCTGAGTTTACCCAATCCCAAATAAAAAATGAGGCTTGTGTATCTCAATCTCCCTTGCTCCTCTGCAAATCTCACCTAGATTTCTTCCCAAATTATTGCCTGCCTACATTTGTTTGTTATTACAACATTTCTCTTGGAGAGTGAAGAGCTCTGAAAAGAAAAAGATTATACAACCCCACCGTCAGCATCGCACTTCAGTGCTCCCATCCAGCCCTTCCCAGAAAGATTCCAGTTCAGCAAGATATTTATCCAAATGCCTAATTCTGCACGCAGCAGTCTGCACTGGCTCTGCCCCCTCCAGCATTAAGATGACGGGTTTGCTCTGGCAGTCTGAGAAACGAGGCAGTTTAACAGATCCAGATATCAAGCAGTCTGAACCCCCCAAAAATGAGGGCAGAAGCCAGAATTGGGATCTGCTCTGTTTTATACACAGCATTAGGTGTTGGTAATGATATTATTGGAATTAATAACTCTTTCAATACTTAAAACTAGACAGACTTTTGAATTGCTTCTTTTGTAAAAAGAAAAGAAACTATGCTACAGGCACTATCTAGACGTAATTTCCAAACAAATCTTCACTGTCATTTCACCAGGAGTTCTGTAAGTGCAAGGCAGACAAGTCCAGAGTGGATTTATTGAGATGCCCATGGATGTCTGTCAAATCTGCCTTTATATTATAACAAAATATTCGGCCAGAAAAGGACCCATGTCTAAGCAGGGTGCACTGGAGAAACCATAGGCAAACATGTACCTTATTATGAATTGTATTATCTGGACTTACATCTGAGGAATCATATGGGCACTTAATGAACACAGTGAACAGATGAGGCTTGGATCTATTCTCAACAGGTATGTTTATTTGTTATCGGAAGGCTGATAACATCCCAACAGCAATTTGCATGGAGAATTCCTACTTCTACTGCAGTTATTAAAATCATAACAGCGAAAGAGACTGTAATAATATTTGAGCCTCATCCTGCAATTACCTGCCCAAACAGCAGTTTTACATACCAGATTCCATTTACATCCGCGGGGCCAGAAACTTCCACGCAGTTCCTAGGAAGCTCATATATTTGCAAAACTGCAGCTGGATGTGAACATTTTGGTCAGTCTGTGGGCCTGCTTATGCTGTGGCCCTGAAGATTTTGTCACAAGTCTTGGGATAGTTGGCCCCATTGAAATCCCAGCTCTTGGCAGAAACAGTCTGGCAGACATGGTCTGGCAGAATATCAGCTTTCCTTTGTTTATTTTCTGAAGCCTCAAATCTTCTTGGTTATAGAGCAAAGCTCAGCCATATAATCTTCTAGAGGCTTAAAAATCAGAAATCAGGTAAAATAAAGTCCCTGTTTCTTAGGTGTAAAAACCTCCCGGTTTTTAAGCCAAGCCCATTATTCCGGGGATATCAGCGTTGGTTTTTAAATAACTGGAGCCACAATACCAATTGGGGGTATTCCCGGCACCATCGATGGCACATCTCTCCTGGTTTCCAGAGGCAGCAAGTCTCGCCTTATGTCAGTGATTTCTTTATCACAGGGTTCGTCAAAAATACGTTTCAGCTGCCTGCAAGAGGCAGTAGGAAGAGAAACGTGTTATGTTTTCGCTGAGAGGACCGTGCCTATTTACTTATAATCTAATGGTTTTACTTCCTAGTTTTAAATTTCACATAAAGCTGTCGCAAAGCCATTCAGTACATAACGGAGGCAGGCGGCAGCTGCTATCACAACGGCAGCTTCTGGCCAGAGTCTCCTGTGCAGACTCTGCTTCCCTGCGGCTGTGAGGACCTGTCAACTTCTCCTCTGCAGCGTAAGGAAACCACCAGTGCCCCGCTGAACTAATAAAAGGGAAATGTTGAAAACTAAAGGCCGTGTTTACATTCCCCAGTCAGCATTTCATTGCGGTAGAAGGTGTCTGGGAGGGCCTGGGAGGGGGGTCCAGGCCTTGGCAGTCCCGTGCATGCTCGCACGCACACCACGGGTTTCTCCCCAGCTTTGATGGGCACCCCGAGTGTGGTTGGAGGAGCCTCACACCTTTTAGTAGCCAACGCTGCACCCCAGCACTTCAGTGGCTGCTGGCCCACCATGCTTTCACCCCAGCAGAAACATGGGGCTTGCAGGGGGGACACAATTTCCCACCAGGTGCAACCCCCAGATAGACACAAGCAGAGAGGTGTTGCAGGGGGATCGTGACCCTCCCATGCTCTTTCTGCATGGTCTTAGCACTTTCTGGGTGTTCCCTCCCGCTCCCGAAAGGAAAAGAAAACATCTGCCATGATCACGAGTATTTCTTCCTCACAGGCCAATTATTGCACCTTTTTAGTCAGGGTTTAAGACAGCAAAGTGACTCCAAGGTGCACAGATCCTGAGAGAGGAGGGGGCCCCTGTCCCCTCCTTGGGAAGGGCACGGAGGGCAGGACCAGCAACAGCGGCGCAAGATTGAGTCCTCCTGAATTTCTTCCAAAAAAAATACTAGCAGAGAAACCTGGAATTATGTATAAGTAAAGTTGCCTTTTGATATTACCACGTAATTTCCACTTCTGGCAAAGAGATTTTTGCCCAGGCTAATTTGGAGACATTTCCCTTCACCACATTGGCACCGCTGTGTCATTTTTGATAGAAGTCTCATTCATCGGGAGAGTCGGGGCAACCCGCTCGCCTCTTGCTCCTGCAAACAGGGCTGTTTGTTGAGTCTCTTGAAAGACTGTGAGAACAGATAAACATGCTACACATGAAGTACATTAGGTGGAGGTGAAATACAGATGATTATATTTAAGGGCTTACAATAGTCGTTAAGAGCTTCTAACCACAGGCCCTGGCAGGGCTGGTCTTCGGCTTGCAGTGCATGTCTTGGCTACATCCTCAACCGACTTTCTGTTTCTACCCCTTGAAACAGGGCCAATCTTGTCAGTCTGGTGGCAGTGAGAAAAAAAAAAAAAAAGAGGAAAAAAATCAACTCTGTTAATAGGATTATAAGATTTGGGGAATATAATGTTGTTGCAGATCATTTATTTTGAAAGCTGATTTCATTTTAGTGAAAACAAGCTCAGCCCTGCACACTGGGGGTTTGCAGCCATTATGCCAAACACAATCATTGCTGGTTTGAAAGATGTGACTGCTTTTTAATGTGGAAATTTCACAAGGTTACAAAAGAGGAAAAAATTAAACTCCTTTCTTATAACAAAGTCACTCTGGGATATGCGCTACAATGCCCTGACAATGTCCAGATACTCTGACCGCATTACACATCAGAAAGGTGGATGAGTGTGATTTACACCATTTCGCAACTGGGTTGTTTTTTTTTTCACGCAGCTGAAAAAGCCGAAGAGTTCTGAGCAAAAATAAAAACAGCACTTTGTAAAATGCATTTGGAATTGCACAAACACAGCCCAGGGGTCAAGGAAGTAGAGGGTGGATGAGGAAAGAGTCCAGAGGGATAAATGAGGGGATAATGTGATCTCCCCCTCCGCGCCTGATAGCTCTGGGCCCACGGTGGCTGCCCACTCGGCATATTGAAAACGAAGCTCCTTCGCAATGCAGCAGACGATCTTTATATTTGTTAGACATCCGAATAAAAAACGATAATCAGCATCCCTGGCCTTTTCAATAGCAACCTCCCAAAGGGCTTAAATATATTCTAGAAATAATGGCTAAGCCCCATTTTCCTGGGTGTTAGAAGATATTCTGTCACCATCTCAGAAGAACCATTGTTGTGACAAAAGCCTCGTGGCACAGCCCGGACGAGGCTGAGCAGGGGAACAGGCACTAGCAGGAACGTCCCAGTCAGAGGAATTCATCGGGAGGGACCAAAAGGAATGAATTTTTCCAGTGTGCTCTTAAAAGAGTGATGAAGGGGGGAACAAGGCTGCTCCTTTCAGGGCGGGGGCTTGGGGGGCATCACAGTACAAATCCGTGGGCTCTCTTCTCCTTTGTAGTGAAGACGCTGCTTTTGATCTACAGCGCAGGGAGAGCTCTCCCCAAAGGCAGGGGTGAGGGAGGGGAGTAGATCTGGAGCGAGACACAAAGGATGGAGCTGAAGCACTGCCTCATAGCTGGGGATGGAAATGACATGTGCGCCGTGGAACCTTTTTCTTTTCAAAGCAATTTGCTATCATTATATTGCCCGTGCATTTCCAATATATGTCAGCCTGTTCTCTTTTAACTTGGCGGGAGGGGAAGGTGCTTTTATTGCAGGGCTCCTTGCAGAAGCTCGCCAGACATTGCTATTATTACATCTGCCGGGCACAGCACAGAATGATGCATGTTCATTAAAGGAATGGGGTTAGAGTAAAGCAAATTTGTTCAGTCCCTGTTACAGAACACTTGAGTGGGCTTAGAGGTTTTCATGTGCAGAAATATTCCAAATTTTAAAAGTAGGATGGTTCCTAACCCTGTACCTTCAGTTCAGCTTCCATCTGGCATTACCAAAATCGTTTAGCTTTGTTTGCCTGGATCCTGTCAGTGGGGAAAATCCACAAAACTGCTAGAATAACATTTATTAAGGATTTCATAAAGTTGTAAATGACAAGATTCCTATTAACTATTTCTATTAGGATTCCTGCTTTAACTCACATGCTTGTCTAATGGTTGGGGGACAGTATGTGGTTATATATCTGCATGTGTGGGAGGAGAGGTGGGGCAAGGTTTGAAACTAAATTTCAGATTTCACTTCCTCAGCCAGCTGCTCTCTCATTCGCAAGCCAAGGGATGGAGCTGATAATCACCCTGTGTGGCACTGTGCCTGGACTTCACACTGACAGGCAGCACACAGAGGTTAATTTGTCTCTATTTCTGCATTTCCAGCTATTAGTACAAGGAAAACTATGCAGAGCAGAACAATATAATTTTGGTTCCCTCATGTATTTTACCCTGGTGTTGGTTCAACCCCAGACTGCCTGAGAATGACCAAGCCCTTCCTCCAAACTCCTTTTCATTCTGTTCTTGCATGGGAGTTCAGTAGCTGGAAAGGCCTTTTTGATGAGAGAACGGCCAAAACCAGCTACCTCTGGCTGTTTATCTTTGGAGTCAAGACTCCTAATGGTACAGAGAGATTCTGAAAATTCTTTGGTTTCTTCTGCAGGATTGTGAAGATGACATCAGTTGCCTCCTACAAGGATGGAAAAGACTACAGGGGAGTACAGCAGAAGTCCCATCCACTCAGACCCAAAACTGGGGACTTTGCATAGAAAATACTTGAAATCATCCTGCAAGACATGGTGAAGGAGCTTCAGAAAAGAGCACCAACAATAGCATGCTGCCAATTTACGCCTGCCCTTTCCTCTCTCGGAGCCACTGACTGGGTGCCTGAAAGAGGAAGGTGATGTTGCTGGGTGGTGGTGATGCCTGCAATGCCTCTCTCTGTAATGGCAGCCTCACAAAGTGCTTTAGGAGGATTTGTGAAGCCAAGCCGAGAAGTGGGCTTAGGAGATGAGAGGACCAGAATTCTCCCTGTTGTTGTTGTGGTCTCCTGAAGGAGTATCGAACAGTGAGGAGTCTCTCTCTTGCTCGCTCTCTTTTTTTTTGCGCAGAAGCCCGACTTACAAAATCAAAAGCGCAGCTTGAAATGAACCCACTGCACACAGGTTTTCTCCTGGCATGACAGGCTATCGCAGCCTTAATGGTAGGCTGCTAGACTAGAAGCAGCCTTTCATTGAGTTTGTCTTACTGAGAGGAAAAACTGCTTTGTGTAATAACTTTATGGTAAATGTTGGCAAAAGATTTGCACTGCATACTGAAAGAGAGACATTTCTGACCACAGCTCATGAACCGCATTTATTTACTCTGGCATTTGTCCATTATTTGTTCATAGGCTTTCTGTCTCTGCTAAATGTGTTCCAATTTTGGGAGCTAAATCATTGCCAGTAGTTTCCAGGACATTCCGCTAGGCTAAGCAAAATTGCCCTAAGCAGTTGTCAGAAACCACTGGAGTAGTATTTTAAATGCAGAGTATTTGAAGAAAATAAAAGATACCAAGCGTCATATCTGTCTGGATCCTGGATCCTGTGAGTTGTAAAAGTTAGGGAACAGAAGCAGAGGGCTTAAAGTGGTGCCTGTCTTTCCTGAGCCATTTTCCATCATTTAATGAACTAATCTGATTTTAAAATGAGGATAGTAATTAAGAAATATGTGTTTATCAGCAGCTGTCCAGACAGAAAACACGCTCAAACTTCAGTCATGAAAATCCTAGTTATTTTCTTCTTAATAAAAATTAATTACAAAATACAGGAGGAAAGCCATGGCTGTTAAAAGTGACACTCAGTTGCTATCAGATGGCCTTACAAAAAATGTGTATTTATAGCTTAGGCAGCATAATAATATGGGAATTACTTTTCTGGACGGACTCCATGATCCATCTGCTCACTATCGTGTATCTGATAGAGTTCACAATAACCTGATGTATTACCTGCCCTGACCATGGTCTAATGAAGACTAGAATAATGCCTAAGGCATTCAGTGACTGTCTTGTAGTATGAGTTCCTATATTTTTCTCTAACATTATTTTTCTTGGCATTAATTGATATAATTGCAGATAGCCTTATTGCCCAAAAAAGAAAGCTCAGTGCTTCTTCGGACTTTGTCGAATTCCTGGCCTGCATGGTACCCCCTGTCAAAGAGGTCCAGAGTCAGTGCAAACCCTCAGGGAGCAGGAATCTTGCCTGCTCGTGCTGTAGAATTAGCTCCCTTTCATTTTCAAGTGTCTGCTTTTTGCTGTCTGTGAGAGGGTACACTGATTATTTTCTCTACTTTTATCATGCCCCTTTCTTTTTCTCTCTGTTTCAAAGAGAAACAAACCCCAGCTTTCCAATTTCTCCAGCAATGAGTCAGAGTCATTTCTGAGCTCGTTTCCAAACACCCTTTCTTTCTGCAGAGGGAAGAACCAGTTCCACCTATGTAGTGCCAAGGGAAGTAGTGGTAGTCATTTACGTAACAGCATTCTGCTGTCTTGTTTCTTATCCATCCCATTAAATACCATCCAGGGTTTTAATCCACTGCTTCACATTGGTGGAGTATCCTCAATGAGCTGCCAGCTAGGATTCCCCTCTAAATCAGTGCTTAAATTTAGGGCTCTGTGAAAAAAGGGATTTTTTTTCCTTTCAACATGTTTTTTTAAATATTTTATCCACACTGAATTTCAGCTGTCATTTTATTACTCATTAGTCTGTTTGTAATCACATGAACCTCCTCAAAATGCTCTTTTCACATAGTGAGAAAAATAATGCTATGTCCTCTATTTTTCATCACTCTGCCCACTTGTGCAGGAAGCACAGTAGTAATAGTAATATAGTAATAGCAGTATACTAAGTAATGATACTGATCCTGATAAATGGAGCATCCCAATGGTAAACCTTTTACTTTGACAAAGGCTAGCCATTTAATCCCTATGTGAGTAATTGGTTATTCACTAGGTATAAGGAGTACTTTGCCTCCTATGCTCTAGCTGGTTTTGATAGAGGGAAATACTCAGTTCAACTTGCATGATAATTTGGGGTTTTTTCCTTTGCTTCCTGTGTGCATTTCATTAGAAGCTTACTGGAAGCCTAGAGGCCTGGATGTCTGGTCCACTTCTGTCCACCCTCTGTGGGAATGGGCAAAGATTAAGAGATTAGGGAAGTACAGTTTGGCAAAATCTACGCCAAACCTTATCTTCTCACATATTGCCCTTACTATTTTATTTTTTCTTGCTATTTGATGAATTTAATGGGGGCAGATAAGATTCCCACTGAAGATTCCCATGAATCCCAAACTATCCCTGTGTTTTTAAATACTGGTAGTCTAAGCATCATCCTAATTCTAACACTATGTCTTCTACCTCATAGGACTTTTCTTATTCCCATCATTAATCAGGAAATGCACATGTTATCCTATCACTTGGCAGTGGTAGATTTATACAGTATGGTAATTCATTTGTCTTTAATTTACCAGTTTCCTTCCCTGACACCTTTGTTTCACATTCTCTACCATTTCTACTACTAAAAAAGAGTAGGCCGAGAACAGAAAACTTGCCAAAACCTTATGTAATACAAATCTTCCTTAGCTCCCCCTTTAATTCCTGTGGGTCCAAGCAATGCTGTGATTCCCTTAAAGCCTTCAAGCCTGTGATATATTCAAATAAAGCATTCTTCTTCTGTTTGAGACATTCAGCTATTTGGGCCTGTAAAAAGCTATTTTGACTTCCTAATTTTCCTCTTGCTTGTTCTCTGCTAAAGGGCAGCCCTGTTATCATGCACTCGTGTATTAGAATATATTTTCTAACAAAAAAACCACCCTAGGACTACAGTGGGAAAGCAACGGCATCTGGAAAAATCAAACAATGTGAGTTAATACATTCTTTGTGGCTAGAGGAAGCAATGGAGTCAAGGAAGGCCCTTGGATGTTATGTTTTACAATACCTCTGGAGGCCCGAGCCTCCACTGTAGGCTGTTTTCTTCCTGCCTTTGGACAAGCTGAAATTAACTGGTAATAACACACAATTAAAAGCGCATGTGTGTGTCTGTGAGGAGGGGGGTGGGAGGGTTGGGGGGGTT